>NC_029781.3:93280907-93281214 GCF_000817695.3 Arachis duranensis
TTTTAATAAGTATATAATAATAAATAATAATAATAATATTATTATATGAACATAAGATTAATTAGTTAACAAATTGAATTTTTATTATGGAGTTTTATTTTTCACTCAAATTTTTAATCATTAGTGAATTTATTTTTTGAATTTACAGCCAATTTTGAATATAAAAAGAAAAAAATAGTATTGATTGTTATCTATTTTATTTATTTACAGTCATAATTAAATTTGATATAATTATAATAAGTCTCTATAATTATAGCAATTTAAATCTACTTCATATATAACATTAATATTATACATATTTATATAT
>NC_029781.3:93281440-93298034 GCF_000817695.3 Arachis duranensis
ATAATTTATATCAATTAAATAATTATAATTTATTATATCAATTTTTTTTAATTCATTAATTTATAAGCTACATAATAACATAGATAATTTGTTACTTATACCGATTAAATACAATAAATACAGATTAATTTAGTTAAAAAAATCATTGTTTCCTATGTTTTTTTATTTATTTTTTTAATTCATTAAATTCAATCAACTATTTTCTAATTAATTTTTAATTCAATAAATCAAATAAAATCAATTATACTAATTATTTGTATCAACTAATTGATTTGATTAATTCTTAAAAATATTTTTATTTAATTTATTTTATTTATTTAAATACATGAATTATAACTAATTAGTTATTTAATTTTATTAGGATAAATATCAAATTCTATTTCTAATATAAAAATATAAATTTTTTTTCCTTTCATTTTTATTTTACCACTATAAAAGACCATATACGCTAAAAAAAAATATCATTCATTTATCAATTACTCTTTCATTGGTAGCTTTTACAACAATTCTTTTTCTTTCTATGAATCATCGTCGCAAGAAGGCAACTATCGTGGACACAAACCACCACACACTCTTCAACTCCCATCATTCAAAGTAATATATAATATGTTATCCATGAAGCATTTTTAGACCATGGTATTATCATGTATGTATAAATAAAAAAATTCTGTAATTAAGCTTAAGTCATTTACCTATTTGTGTGGTATACTGTAGTGTGAAATTACTTTCAATTTGTGTTGTGCAATGATATTATGGTTTAATTTAAACTTTTATTTTAGAATTGTGTTATGATTTTATCTCATCATTTTTTCTCTTAGATATCAAGTTGATGTATTTTTATTTATTATTATTGAAACGGATGTGATATAAAATTTGTAAAAAAAAAAATCTCACATTCAATTTATTTTATTGTAGTCTTCTATCTCTTCTATTTCTTTTTATTTTCTTCTTATTCATTTTATTTTCTTTTTAAATATCATATAATTTATTATAATTTATACCAATTAATTAATTAGAATTCATTATATCAGTTAGTTTAGTTCATTAATTTATAATATGCATGATAAAATAGATCATTTATTACTTATACGTTTATTTTTCTAAAATCTAAATTTGAATAATTATATTTTTAGTTTTTGTTATGAACAAAATATTATTAAAAATGAATAATAATTAACCACTCATACTTTTAATCAAAGTGTTTGAATGATTTTTATATTTATTAATATTAATTGCTGATTATTTTTTCGTAAATAAATTATATTATGATTTCATGTTAGTTCATAATTAATTAATGATTAATGTTCATTAAGCTATGGTACTCTAAATTTTATATTTTACAAATATTTTATTTAAATATAATTTTTTAAACATAAAAATGTATTAATTTTAATAATATCATACTTTTACTTTTTTAAATTATTTTAAATGAATATTTTATCAAAATACTCACACAGTAGGAGTACGTACTCCTCATCCAGCGCCCTATGAGTTCGTTCACGCTCTACTAGGGTTTCACTGCGCCGCCTCCATTGTTACACCTTTCTTTGTCTTTTCTTCGTCAAAGTCTTTTCTATCTTCCTCTACTTTCTTCTCTTAATTTCTTTTCTACTTAGTTCCCTAATTTTCGTTTTCTCTCCCAATTCATTCTTCTTTTAATTCATTTCGTTTTCTAATTCACCCATTCCATATATCTTATTTCTCTCTGAAATCATTAAATACCAATTCTATTTTTCTCTACACCATGAGCAACAAATTAGAGACACAGAACCCTCATATAATTGATAGTGATCAGAAGGATGACTTGATCGTTTTAGCTTATGAAGATGTTTCCGAAGGAATTCAAGCCTGTACACGGAGCCTGTCTGAAAGAATTTTCTCAGATTGGATCTTTTCCGTAGGTACCATGGAAGGAGCTCTGTATGCAATATGGAATAAACCAGAAGGATTCAGAGTAGCCGAAAAATCCAGGAACCAGTTTCAATTTTTCTTTGAGAATGACTCTGATGTGACTCGAATTGAGAGAGGTTCACCTTGGTTATTCAAGAGTTTTGTTATTCATGTTCGCAGATGGAAGCAATCAATAAACATAGAGGATAATCACATCTCTTCTTTTCCTGTATGGGCACAATTTTGGGGATTGCCTGAACAATACAAAACACTTGAGGTTGGACGAAAATTGGGTGGGAGACTTGGTCAAATTGAAGAAATTGCTCTATTTGAAGTTAGAGGCAACGATATACGCATAGTGAAGGCTAAAGTGGAACTGAACGGCGATAAAAGAATGAGGGATACACTGAAACTGCTTGATCCTAATCAGAAAATGCTGGAAATTGGAGTACGCTATGAACGTATAGGTGTGTTCTGTACTTATTGTGCAAAATTGGGGCATGAATCTAAGAACTGCCAATGTTTTATTGATGATTCTGCCCAAAACAATATCAAGGAAGATAAAGTTGGTGAATGGCTTAAGGCAGATCAAGTTGGTAGGCGTTTAACTGAAAAGAGAGCTTCCTTCAATCCTAACCAACCTCGGGATGGTTCTATTCCAGCTCAACCGAAGAAAAAATCTCCACTTGCTTGGCTTTTTGATAGTTTCTCAAAAATGAGTGTGCAAGATGATCAGAAAAAACAGAATAATGAAAAAATTACTGATACTAATTCTTCTTCTAATGCTCTATTGGAGATATCCTATACCATGAATAATGTCCAGCACAATAACAACGTCATATCCAAGCTTAAAAAGGAGAACAAAAAGCCAAACCTGAAACAACTTGCCAGAAAGTTTGTGATAGGTTTCAAACAGAGGAGTGGAGGTAATGGTACTGAAGAAATTTAAAAAAAAATTGTCTCAATGATATTGTCTCTGATGCTATGACGGTGGAGGGTGCCAGCCTTCAAGTGGCACCCAAAGAAATATGAAACTACTCTCGTGGAATTGTCGGGGTTTGGGGAGACCCCTGACAATCTACAATCTTAAAGGGATTTGCAAATCCTACTCCCCCGAGGTTGGTTTTATCTGTGAAACAAAAAATCAATCTCGACAAGTTGAAGAAAAATTAAGATCTTGTGGTTTCAAGGAATGGTTTATTGTGGATCCGGATGGATTATCAGGGGGTTTGGCAATGGCATGGAGGGATGGTTGCACTGTTCAGATTTTGTAGCATGGTAGATTCTTCATTGCGGCATCAGTTCTGACAGCTGGATCTAATGATCCCTATGGTGTTCTAGGTGTTTATATCAGTTCAAATAATCAACATAGAATGGCTCAGTGTGCTGAATTAACTTCAGTCACGCAACAGTTTGATGGTAAGGTTGTGTTAGGGTGATTTTAATGCCATTTCTAGTCAATTGGAGAAAGCAGGTGGGGGTGCTAAATCTCCTTCTTCTATCGAAACCTTTAATAGTTTTATTGATGATAATTCCCTAATTGATATTGGTATGGTCGGAAGACCATTCACTTGGTCAAATAGACGGAGGGGTGATGAGTTGATACAGGAAAGACTGGACCGATTCCTGGTAGGAGTTGATTGGAAGCAACTCTATCCCAATGCAACGGTTCTTAGATTGTCAGAATCAGGCTCGGATCACTCCCCTCTTCTCTTAGACTCTAACCCGAGAACTGAGAGATCTAAACGCCGATTCAAATTCCAAGAAAGATGGTGTTCCAATGATGAAATAAGGCAGATTGTTAGAGAGGTTTGGCACGAACAGATTGATGGTTCAACCATGTATATCCTAGCTCAAAAACTAAAGCGTTGTCGACATAAGATTGTCAGATGGCAGCAAGAATACAGATCTAATTCGAAGGTGGAGATTGATTTACTACAGTCTGAATTCAGCCATGTATATCCTAACGACTTTTGGACATGGTGGATTGCGTTAACAGAGATGCTTAACCCGTTGAAGAATGCTGACTGTAATCCTCAATAACTGCTGGAAAGCTTGCAACCAGTTAATTTTTGAAGGTTCTACTTCAATGTCATTTGCCATTCTAGCAAGTTCTGTCAAGTTGCTTCGTGAAATCCAAAGAACTCCTAATTTAGATCATCATCTCCATGAGGCAAACTTTTAGTTTCATTCAATTTGATTTATCATTCTTTCTTCTTTAAGATTTTTCTTTATTTTTCGACCATGCACCGTTGGATGAATACCTTCAGTGTAGTATTTTTTGAAAAATTCCTACCTTTTATTATGCTGTCTTGCTTTTAGACATCTTTATATTTTATTTTTCAATAATTAATTAAATATAATCTGCTATCTTTAAGAAAAAAACAGTAAAATAAAATGTTATTGACATTTTATAGTACAAATATTTTTTAATTATGAAAAAATAAAATATTATTGACGTTTTATAAAAAGAATAATTTTTAATTATAAAAAATAAAAATAATAAAAAAATATATTAAGAAAAAGGACCAATATTAAAAATGTATGTTAAATTAGGGGTTTAAATGAATTACGTAAATTTTTTCTTTTTAATATTCGCACACTAAGAATTACAAAGTCAACTGAATAATTAGGCATGATTTAGTGTACTGTTGTTCAGTTTTAAGTTTTTTGAAGGCCGTCAATATAATACCAACTTTCCTGACAAAGAAGGTGCATGATCCAAAAAGAAAAAAAAATAGAGGTATTTAGACAACAAGTTAGAGCTGGTAAGGATTTTTTTTGGGACAAAATGTCAAGGATGTTTTTGGTATTTAAAAAAAAAAAAAGAGGTAGTTCAATTAACTATTCTAATTCAATTACAAAAATATTTGTTTTTTAAATAAAATATTTTATTATCTTAAATATTATTCTCACGACGTAGACTTAATTAAAAAAAAGTAACGTATAGAAATTAAAAATCCAATTAAAAAGATAAAAAAGATAAAAATCTAATTAAAAATTCGATAAAACGATCGTTTAAATATTTAATATTATGTTTACCTTATTTTGATAAATTTGTGTTTAATATAATGCAAATTTAAATTTCAAGCTCTCTTTTCAACACGTATTGCTTAAGGTAGTGGGAGAAGCGATTCCTATTTATACATTGTCTTGCTTCAAGTTGCCTGATGGTTTAATCTCAGAAATTCACTCTCTACTTTCTCAGTTCTGGTGGGGACAAAAAGGTTCTGAAAGGCGGATGGTTTGGATTAGCTGGGACACTATGACTCGCCCACGAAAAGAAGGAGGCCTTGGATTTAAAGATCTCAGAATCCAAAATCTGGCGCTTTTAGGCAAACAGTTTTGTCGACTTGTAACACAGCCAACTTCCTTATTATCCAAAATCCTAAGAGGTAAATACTTTAGCAATGGTAATCCTATAACGGCAGAAATTGGAGTCTTACCTTCTTGGGGATGGAGGAGTATACTGGAAGGCCGAAAGATTGTTGAAAAAGGTCTTAATTGGGTTGTGGGTACTGGAGAGAATATCTGAACCTTTGAGGATCCTTGGCTGCCTCCTCCGTATCCTTTAATGATTTCTGACATGCCAAATAGACAAGCTATTGCTGAGTTGGTTCCAAGAGTTAAAGATCTAATTACTGAAGATAGGAATTGGAATCAGAATCTTATTCAAGAATTATTTCCCCAAGATGTTGCAAATAGGATTTTGTCAGTTAAAATTCAGCAGAGTAGGGACAAATTGCAATGGGATTTGAACAAATCCAAACAATATGATACAACTTCAGGTTACAAAATTGGCTATTTATTTTACCATATGCCTCTGGAGCTTTGCCCTAATTATATGCAACAGAAAAAGCCGTGGATTGATCTATGGAAGTTGAACTTGCCTCACAAAATTAAGCTATTTATCTGGAAAGCTCTCCATGGCCGGCTCCCGGTGCTTGCTCAGATTCATCACCGCATCCCATCTATATCACCAATATGCCCCTGCTGTCATGAAGCCACCGAAACAGTCACTCATTGTTTGATCGATTGCTCTAGAATTAAAGATGTATGGTCTTAGAGTTATCTTCTTGACTGTCTTCCCCCTCAGAGTCCTAACGACTTTTGGACATGGTGGATTGCATCAACAGAGATGCTTAACCTGTTGAAGAATGATGACCGTAATCCTCAATTGCTTGTCATCATTTGCTGGAACTGCTGGAAAGCTCGCAACCAGTTGATTTTTGAAGGTTCTACTTCAATGTCGTCTGTCATTCTAGCAAGCTCTGTCAAGTTGCTCCGTGAAATCCAAAGAACTCCCAGTTTAGGTCGTCATCTCCATGAGGCAAACTCTTAGTTGCATTCAATTTGATTTATCATTCTTTCTTCTTTAAGATTTTTTCGTTTTTCGACCTTGCACCGTTGGATGAATACCTTCAGTGTAGTGTTTTTGGGAAATCCCCACCTTTCATTATGCTGTCCTGCTTTTGGACATCTTTGTATTTTATTTTTCAATAATGAATGAAATATAACCTATTATCTTTGGAAAAAAATGAATATTTTATCAAATACTAATTAAAATATTTTATTAAATACTAATTAAAGTCATTCTTCTATTTACTTTTACTAATCTATTATCTAACTATTATATAAAATTAAAATCGTATTAATGAATTTAATATTAAAGTTAGTTTGACTTTTTATATAGAGTATTTTTAGATATTTTTAGTCAAATCAACCAAAACTATTCAATTATGAATAGTCACTTCTATCTTATATTATATTATTAACTAATTAAAATTACTAAAATTTAATAATACAATTCTGTTTTATATTTTTATATTTAGTCCGATGTATTTAAGCTATATAATAATCATTTTAATTTATATATTTTATAATGTAATACTACATACATTAAAAGTAAAATAACATAGTAAATTAGTATATTTTAATATTAAATATAAAATTAATATGTAAAAAAATTTTCAAGTTTTTTAAGTCAATATGGATCATTGTAAACAATACTTATCTATGATATAAATAAAGAAATACAGAATCTTAAGTTTTGCATATAAAAATTTAGGAACATGTTATATGTACAAATGTAATTTCATAGTGTTAATTTTTTTAATGGTACAGACCAACACTCTAATTTTATTTCATGGTTAAATTAAAAAAAAGTCGTAATTTTAAAAGTAGTAAAAAAACATAACGAAATTAATCAAAAAAATAGTTAACTTATATTATTCTATTAATTTTAAATGTTTTAAAATAAAAAAGTATAATTAATTATAATTTGCATCTTAAATTATGTTGAGTACATGATATTTTATTGTGCTGCTAAAAGTAAAAATGAGATAACAAATATAATTTTATTTCTCAATTCAATATATTTATTTATATTTTATACTTTTTCTATGATTAATTTTGTACGGTGTTGGTATATTGAATAAAAATACTTATTATAATAACAAAAATAAAATTAAATTTTAATCAATAATTTTATACTCTTTACTTTTTTCAGTTTTATTTTAGATTTTAATTTATTACTCAAAAATAGTGAAATTCCATTGATACTGAAATAAAGTTACAAAAGGATCCATAGGATATAATAAGTAAAATAATGTGATACCCACATTAAAACATCTAAATAAAACATCTTAGGATCTAAAATGTTTATTTTTCGCTTTCTCGCCGTCTATTAGATTATCTATCTATTTTATTATATAAAAATCGAGTTTTTACATTTAATGATAGAGTCAATGTAGCATACTTCTAAGAGTGTTTCCTAATTTATTTTATTTAACTCATTAAACACAATTTATTATGACAAATTAATTATATTAACTAATTGATTTAATTAGATATTTAAGTATCACACAATTTAAAATTATGTATATCAATTATGTGATTTAATTTTTATGATATATAAATTAAAGAATAAATTAAAATAAGATAATTCATTGCTTATTTAAATTGAATACAACAAATACCAATTAATTTAGTTTGAAGTTTACTATTTTGTAATCTTCTATACATAAAAATGACAAAATAAAATTGTAAAAATAAACTTTTTTTTATCACTTTTACTATTGTAATTTTATTTTCTTTGTTTTTTTAACGTGTAATTTTATTTTACATTAACTTTGTTTATTTAATAACAAAATATATTCATATTAATTCTATCGTATAATAATATATTTTTCTCCTATGTTAATCGAATAATTTCAATAATTATCAACTGCATCTAACAGAATGACTGAGAAGTGAAAATTATGAGAAGTTAAATCCAAGTTTAAAATGCTGAAATAAAAGAAAGAAAACAATGGATATATGATTAGAAAAAATATATAATAATGAGAAATATACTAAAATTGGATTTTCCTCCAACTAATAAAAGTGAGGTGTCAATTTCTTATGAATTCATTTTTCCTCCAAAATGAAAGTATTATTTTCTCTTCTAAATTTATTTTAGAAAAATATCTTTATTATAATTACAATATTACAATTATATTACAATCAGCATTTAATGAATAATGCATAATTATAATAATTTAATTACAAAAGTAAAATAAAGTTCAATAATTTATCTTCTGACTGCACATATGTGTAGAATAACTTTTAAGAAGGAGTCATGTAGTAAATTCGGTCGATGATTACAAAACTGTATACTAACATTGATATAATATTATTTCAGGTATATATTTTGCAGACATTAAAGAAAAGTATTGAGTTATTTTTTGGTAGGTTTAAATTATTTATTGTTTATTAGAGAATTTTGTGTACTAGAATTCTCTAATAATTTATCATTTATTTTGAGCTGATTTTGATATGTTCTTACTTGACAGTAAAATAATATATAAAAATTTGTTGATGAATTTAAGTATTACTAGGTTATTTATGCTTATGGTCACATTGATAATATATGTTTGATTTATTGAAAAAAATAGATTATTAAAACTAATTAATAACTATTTTAGAGTTAATATATTTAACATTGAATTAAAAAAACAAACAATAATTTCAATAGATTTAATTTAACTGTTACATTTTTATTAATCAAATTATTATAATTTAAATTAATTTTAGCAAAATAATTTAAAATTATAATTTTAATTTTATCACGTGCATGACACGGATTATTACACTTGTACAGTGTAAAACTCAATTTGTAAGATCAAATTAATAGAATTGGAATTTTAAAGATAAAATTAATACAAAAGTCCAATTTGGCGTATCACTTCAGAGATTTGGTCCATCTTAACAACATACCTGATATTTTTAAGGAATAACATACATAATTAAAAATATTATTATGTCGCATAAATAAATTTTATTTGATAAAAGATTCAGCTATTTTCAGCAACGTTTCCGTTTACTCCCCTAACACTCTCTTTAGTGACTTAAAAGTTTAAACGCTCCGTTTTGAGACCGTAACTTCTCCGTTCCCAAACCCTTCACTGCACTGCACATCGGTTTGTATCCTTTTCTTTCATTCCGCCTCTGAAAACCCTAGATTCCTTTCTCCCAATTCTCAAACTCCCAATTTCGCCCCGTAATCCCGCAATCGATAACAAAAAATTGGAATTAAGAGAGAGGAGTATAACCTTGAAGCTCCGAAAATGGTGGGAGCAGGAGGGAGCAGGAGGGAGGATGCACCACCATCACTGAACAGCACCAACGTCTTCGCCGCGCTTAGTAGCTTGAAGAAGAAGAAGAGCACAAGCAGCAGCAAGATCAAGGAGCAGAGAAGAGGAGGAGGCGAAGTGACGCCGGAGAAGAAGGAAGTATTCTGGGCTCCGGCTCCTCTGACGGCGAAGTCATGGGCGGACGTTGACGATGAAGATGACGACGATTACTACGCCACCACGGGTCCTCCTGACTCATCTTGGGGCGCCGCCGTGAGTTCCGAGAAAGCCAATGACAGTGATGCTGCCGCAGATGTGGTGGGAACTCGCAATATTCTGCATTCTTGGTTCAATTTTTTTATTTTTTAATTTTTATTGAATGGTGATATATTGATGTTAATTACCAGAATAGAGTTCTGTTTGATTTTACTTTCTACAAAAATCAATTTGATTTTTCTTTTAGGGATGGTAGGTAAGTTCATGAGGATGTGAGTGTTGGTGGGTGTTGGTGTTTTTCAGACATAAAACCGGTTAAAACCATCTCTGATATATTGGAAGGATTCTACGGGATGGATTTTTTGCTCCCTCTAATAAGAATCTTCCATAAATAGTGTGCTTATATATAGTATGGCTACTCCTAATCTCTTATCATGACAGTGAACTACTAATAGTTTTTCATTTGATTCTCGATATGATTGGCTATTGCCTTTGTTAATTTCAGTGAACTACTAAGAGTATCTGATTTTTATGTTGTCTAGCTACATGGGAATAATTTATCATTATTAATACTTCCAAGTAAACAAAAATTGTGATACCACGTCTTGATACTGTTCTATGTAATATCCATAGTATTATCTTTCCTAGTTATTGTTTATAGTTTATACTTTATACAACTAATGTTAGTCTTCTCTTTTCTTGGTACTCCATTTGGTCTGCATGAATATAATGGCCTTAGGTTCGTTTGTTTGCTGTGTTCTATATAATATCACTGGTGCCGGGGATATATCTACCTTTATTCTTCTATCTGAGTCATGTTTGTGTCGTTCCAATGAACTTAACTAACATAAAGACAAGGCACAAGGAAGTCGTGTGCTCTGTAATCATCAAAGAACGGTCTTGCATGTGACATGAGCATTTAAAAATTATTATCATCAAGATGTCAAATATGAAACAAAATGGGGCATAATAAAGTTAATTTGCAAAAATTGCATCAAGCATTGCATATTGATGGTATCAATTTAATGTAAATATGAAGCTTGTGCTTAAGCCAGATGGGTTTCTACTTTTGGAAATGTGCTGCTAATCAAAAGAAGTTATATTCATGGAATTGTTTATGTAAAAAAATAGTGGTTAAGTGAAATATCTCACTGAACAAAATCTGACATTTGGATGAAAAGTTTGTTGTTGCATGCTCATATAGATCAAAATTCTTAATACTATGATCCATTTTTATAGTCAATTAACTAACCAATGTATACTACAGTTTGATTGATCTGAATGTCTGGTGTTTCTCATGATGTTGATTATCATTCTATTAAGTCATGATTGCTTTGCACTTCAACTAACTTGTAGACTTGGTGAATATCAGGAAAGTGAGAGTGATGAAGAAGAAGGTATCTATAACGTAGAAGATGATGCAGAAGAGGAACACAAAAATGATGCAGAAGTACCAACAGAAGCTGAAGCCGTTGTTAAGAAGCTTCCTGAACCCTCATTGGCTACCAAAGAAACAGAAAGACAGCTTTCTAAAAAGGAATTAAAGAAAAAAGGGCTTGAAGAGCTTGAAGCTGTTCTGGCTGAGCTAGGATATACACCAAGAGAGTCCACTGGCCAGGATGATTCCCACGGTAATATAATGCTATTAATCATATATATGACCATTTTTTGGTCAAGCGGATAAGACTATGTCTAATGTTTAGTTCTTTCAAATGGAGTATAATATGTAATGAATTTTGATTACTGATTCCTTGTAAACAATTCCCTGATAGAAAATTAGTTGGTTATTGTATGAAAGTTAACAAGTTTTATGTTTATATTTGTTGCTTAGCTGTCATACTGTCACACAATATATGTATATGAAAGCTCTATTTGTCTCATTTTCATTAACAATGACTTCTATCATCCTTAAAAATGTCATGAATAGATTGCTGCTCGCATTGTTGTATCCTGATTGCCGAATAATAGATTGCTGTATCTTATTATTTTGATTTTTCAACCATTGGATAGTAGCCCTAAAAGCTCGAGTAAACATATCTACACTTAAACCTCATACATACAACCTGTATCATCGAAGTCTTGCAGAAGTAACTGGTTAGTTGTTCAGGTTTTACTTGGATTTTTGTTTCACATGGCCCTTTAAAATGCAGGTGCAGAGAAGAAAGAGGACTGCAATGGTGCCTTGGAAAAGAAGGAGAATGCTACTGGGGAAAGCAAAAGTGCAAGAAAGAAGAAGAAGAAGGAGAAATCTTCAAAGGAGCAGAAAGAATTGGAAGATCAAACGGATGCTGGAAATACAACATCTGAAACTACTGGCCCAGAAAAGGTAGAGGATGCAAATGCAGGTGATGTTAAAGAGCGGCTCAAGAAAGTTGCTTCCATGAAGAAGAAAAAGTCAAGTAAGGAGATGGATGCTGCTGCACGCGCTGCTGCAAGCGAGGCTGCTGCAAGAAATGCAAAGCTTACTGCCGCCAAGAAAAAAGAGAAGGCTCATTACAATCAGCAGCCAGTGCGGTAAACAGAGTAGTGGCGAAGTATTTGTATCTTTTCTCTTGTTGTAAACTTTTGTCTTCTTCTATTCATTCTCTTTTATGGTTAAATGCAAATCACCTACCACCACAACTTTAGACTTTTGGGCAAATCACTCCTTAAAGTTTTGATCTTTGTAATTTACTCTGATTGAGCTTTAAACATTTAACAATTTTCAAAAGTTTTATAACTAATTACACTGCATGGTTTGGAAACTAAAATCTGAACATCATGGCATGTGTGCTGTTAAAAACTTAAAAATTTAAATATATTGAAAAATGTTTAAAGCTGAAGCAGGTAAAATTGCAAGAATAAAGGGGCTAGTTTGCCTTAAAGTCCAACTTCTGCTATTTGCAATTATTTGACCCTTTTTAATCACATATGACTTTATGGTCTTTTCATTTACTTTATTTTATTTTTACTTTTCTGCAAGTTTAAAATAAACTTTTTCATATTTGGCTTACATGGTGTCATTGTGTCCATAATGCCATTTGTTGTGTCATCACATTTTTTTTATATGTTAAGAAATGGCAATGTTGATATTTAAACTCCATATCAAAAAGGTTGATGCACCAACGACTGCATCATATAATAATAACCAGCTTATGTTTTCAGTCATACAAAGATAACAAGTCATTAAGGAAGATTAATCTATTACTTCTTCACCAGATTCATACCTGCAAATCTTTGTGATCCATCCTTCTTCTCTTTCCCCTTTATTATTACCTTCTCCCATTGAAGCCAGAACCCCAATCTTTGCATGCTTCAGTAAATCACATCCCTACAAATGCCTCACTCTTCTATATCTCTACTCTCAGCACTTCCCTCATGGCTCCTCCGTGGGTCCAAGAGCTTCATCTGCCTCATCTCACCGTTCCCGTTACCATCGACGCCATGTACCCTGTTATGCCATCGCACCCTATCCCCGTCCAATATGGAGACACCCTCTACCTCTCCAACCTCGACGACATGATCGGAGCTCGTGTCTTCACACCCACCGTGTACTTTTACCAACAAACCACCACCAACAGTTGTGCCAATTCACAAAAACCCATAGTCAAAACACTTCAAGATGCCCTTGCTGATGTCTTGGTCCCTTACTACCCTCTCTCAGGGAGGCTAAGGGAGACCAGCAATGGGAAATTAGAAGTGTTCTTTGGTCCAAGCCAAGGTGCACTCATGGTTCAGGCACATTCCGATGTGGCTTTATCCGAATTAGGAGACCTCACTGCACCAAACCCAACTTGGGAGCCATTAATCTTCAAGTTCCCTAATGAAGAGCCATACAAAGTCCTTGACATGCCGCTTGTAATAGCACAAATCACAATCTTCCGCTGCGGCGGATTTAGCCTTGGGTTGCGACTCTGTCATTGCATCTGTGACGGCCTAGGAGCCATGCAGTTTCTAGGCGCATGGGCTGCAACTGCAAAGGCTAGGACTTTGGTAACAAATCCAAGGCCAATTTGGGATAGAGAGGTTTTCAAACCCCGTGACCCTCCTCATATACAATTCCCCCACATGGAGTTTAGGAAAATTCAAGAAGGCTCAAATCTCACAATGTCGTTATGGGAAACTAAACCGTTACAAAAGTGCTATCGCATCACGCGCGAGTTCCAAAACCTTATAAAATCCCTTGCCATGCCACGTGACGGTTATGGCTGCACAACATTTGACGCAATGGCTGCACACGTGTGGAGGTCGTGGGTCAACGCCCTCGATGTGAGACCATTGACCTACGACTTAAGGTTGACATTTTCTGTCAATGCAAGACAAAAGCTCCGGAACCCACCCTTGAAGGAAGGGTTCTACGGCAATGTAGTGTGTGTACCTTGCACAACAAGCAAAATTTCAGAGCTTGTGAACCCTGAACGGCTTTCGGAGACAACGAGGTTGGTTCGAGAAGCAAGGCTAAGTGTGTCGGAGGAATATTTGAGGTCAACGGTGGATTTCGTTGACTTGGAGAGGCCAAAGCAACTAGAGTTTGGAGGGAAGCTAACAATAACTCAGTGGACAAGGTTTTCAATATACAAGTGTGCAGATTTTGGGTGGGGAAGGCCACTATATGCTGGTCCTATAGACTTGACTCCTACGCCTCAAGTTTGTGTTTTTTTACCCGAAGGACAAGATGGTAGTGGTGGTGATTCTTGTTCCGGTGGTGGTTCTATGATTGTGTGTATATGTTTGCCAGAATCTGCTGCTCATAAGTTTACTCAAGCATTCATGTTGTTGGATAACTCAAAATTCACACATTAGCTTGGTTACTTAATGGGTGTTGGGTTTAGTTGGTTAAAGGTGTTTTCAATAAAACATTGGCTTTGATGTGTTTTGGTTATGTATGAAGAGTAATTATTTTCTTGAAAAGTATTCAAAACACTAAACGAATAAATAAATAAAATTTAGAGATATAGTTAGAACACATATGAGATTTTAAATTTAATTTTATTGTCCTTATGTAACATATAAATGATAGATCTTATACGACTAATATGTCAACAAAAAAAAAATCTTATATGACTAATATCAGACATTCAGACTTCCTAATTCTAGTGAATTCTAAACATCGCTAAAATTAATTAATGTCCAATTAAGTAGAAAAGTTCACCGTTATCTTCTAATTAATTTAGATTAATTTGAAAATCAATCAGTTAGTCTAAACTCATGTTAATTCAAAATTCTCATATCTTAATCTAATTATAAAATCAATTTGAGTTGGTCTAATAGTTGACTTACTAATCTATTTAAACAAGTGTCGGAAGTTCGAATCCTATTTTTGTGTATATAACAATTCATTGATCAATAACAAATTTTTAAATAAAACTTAAAATCTATAATGAATTAGTTCTTCATTTGCTGAAATAAGAGATACCATAAGAAAAAAAAACTTGATCCAATTATACATAAAAGAGATGTCTATCTTAACATTAGATCTTCAACTTATGCAAGAAAACTTCTTAAATTAATAAGTACCATATAAGAGACTAATCTTCTATTTACTTTTATTTTTATTTCTAAATGAGTTTTTAGTCTTTTGCTAATGGAGCCGGTTGGAGGAGGAAAAAAAAGAGAGAAAATGAGAAGTTTGTGAAGATTAAACCACCTGATTAAATTCAAAAGCTCTATAATAAGAGCTTACCCCATCATTAGTAAATATTTATAATAGCCTCGTTAGACCATATATCTTTTTTGGTAAATTCAAAGAGTAGATAGAACATAGAAGTATAGACTAAAATATTTTGAAGCCACAAAAATAGTTATTAAATTGTTAGCACCACATAAGAATATTTTATCTAGAGTAGTTATTAATACGAATAACTATGTTAGAGCCATTTTAATTTTGTACATTCAATGTACTCACAAATAGAGAAATACATATTGCTGAACATAATAAATTAAAAAATTTCATTAAAATTGTTAATTTAAATTTTTTAAAAAAATAATTTTAGATTTTTCTTTCTATCAGACACTAAGATCTTATGCTTATTACCAAATTTGTGGAAGAGATTAAATAGAACTAAGATAAAATCGTGTGAACCTTTTAAATCAAGTAGTGATACAAGGGTTCTTATAAGCAATAAATTAAACATATATAATTAATTTAAATTTTGTTACGTGGTTTATTTTTATTTTATTTTTTTCTTTTTTGAGGGAAAAAGAGAGAGAGGGAGGAGGAGGGTGTACTATTTTTTTTTTCATTAAAAAGAATTTTGAAAAAATCCGATAAAATGGCTTTAATCTTGTTAATTGAGAATGAAACGGGCATAAAAATAAAAATCAAAATAATAACTTTTGCGGATCAAAAATTAAAATATAATACAAGTTTGGTATATTAAAAATCTTTCCAAAAAAAAAAAATATCAACTCTACAATAAAACTGAACCAAAGAAGCCATTGATAAGAATAAGATAATAAAAACACTGAATATTTTGGAGATTGGGATAACCATTCATCCATTCGGTCAAGATAAAGAAGACTAAAAGTCTATTATAACCTGTTCCAGACAAGAAATTAGCATCAATCAATTCTTGAATAAGATAAGGTACCACTTTAAACATAACTCATTGATTGCAAAACCAACCTCCGTTTACAAGTCAGTGAATCACCACCTTCTAATAACTTTCCCTTTCCCATTAATGATGCCGAATTCATAGATGATGCTGCTTAAAAGCCTAATTATGTACCAATAAATGTCACTAATTAAGAAAATAGATTAATAGATGCAAATTTTAGTAGTCTACCAAAATATCTTTATGTTGGCATCCATCAAAATAAATAGAATTTAGCACATTTGTCTAAGGGTATAGCAATAAATTGTTTCTATTTATTTTTTTATATATATTTCATATATT
>NC_029781.3:93298604-93307903 GCF_000817695.3 Arachis duranensis
TATTTATTAATTTTTTTGACAAAACTGATTTGTCTGTCTAATTTTAATAAAAATAATATAATTTAACTGATTATATATATTAAATTTTAATTATTAAAAAATATTTTTAAAAAAAGATATTTTTACCATCTTTATCTGAGTGGATCCATAATTAAATATTTGATTAAATTGTTATTTAATAATTTTTAATTATCTATTTTATTTACTTTATACGAAGATAATTTTATGTGAGTAGAAGTTAATATTAGTTGATTGTATATATGTTCGTCGTTTTCCTTTCTTTTAATATGTGTTTCTTAAGAGGCACATAAGTAGGAAAAGAACCCTCTAAAATGTTGGAATAAATAATTTTATTAATCCAAATTATCCATATTAAATTACCAAAAGTATAATATAATGTGGAATCATACCTTTATTCATAAGAGTCAGAAATTGATGGAAGAATTTGAATTTTGTAGTTCTTTCGATCTTTTTCAATCAAAGTCTTCTGTATTTCTAGGTGGCTGAATTGCAACTCCTTTAATGGAGAAAGAGCAATAAATGCGGCTTTGATATATTGGGGACCGAAACCTGAAAGCCTATTTATATTTGAGCATGACACCCATTAAACCTTAAAACTCAAATAAAATAATATCTAAAATCCAAAAGATAATATATCTAAAATTCAAAAGATAATTATCTAAGGAATAAAAGATAACGTCTAATTTTATTCTCATTTAATTCCAAATCAAAAGTAATAATGACTTATTCAATTTAGCATTTATAACAATAATTGAGATCACTATTATATAAGTCATTTAATTTAAAATAGCATAATTTATTATTATAATTAATATATATATTATTCACAAATAAATTAAAAAATTAAATAATTTTTCAACAATCGATAATTTTGTGTTTCAACCGTTATGACGCTTTTTAATTTACATATTGTACCCTAGCTGGTTTATGATAATGATATGGGGGTGGCAGGTGTGTAACCAAGTTGTGGTGTCAGGGGGAAAGCTACTCGGACCCTCCGAGTTCAAGACAGAAAACGCACGGTCCGACTCCAGTGCATTTGGCTCAGGTTGGTGAGGGACTCGGACCCTCCGAGATGGCTGAGCTTCACGGACCGTCCGATTTTTGTTGGACCAATCGCACGGTCCGAGTTGGTTTAACAATGGACACGCGTTGCTTCCCCGTTGAGTCCCTAAACGGTGCCCCTCATAAACACAGAAAGAAAAGTTAGCTCCCTCACCATCCGAATGCACACTTTACTCCCACTAACCTTTCACCCTCACAGCCTTCTTCTTCATTTCTCTGAGTTTTGCATGGTGGAGGAGCAACAACAATGCCAAAAAAATACAAAATTAAAGATGTTGATCGATCTGAGCTTCATATTATTCACTATCTCAGTGATCCTGATTATGTAAGTATTTTTTTAATTTTTTTAAAATTTTTTAATTTTTTATATTTATAATTATTAAAATATAAAATTTCAATATTATGATTGTTGTTAGACACACAGTTGAAGAATATAAATAGAATGATTATGACTAATTTATGAATATTAGTTATATTATTTTAAAATATTTTGAACAGATTAATAATTATATTTATGATGATTAAAATTTTTTTTATGATTATATTGTTGTTAGACATGCACTTGAAGAACATAAATGGAATGATCATGACTAATTTTTTATTGTTTGTTAGATTTGTTTAAAATTATTTTACAGATTATTAATTATATAAATCATGATTAGGAAATTTGTTATGATTATGTTGTTGTTAGACGTGTAGTTGAAGAATATAAATAGAATGGTTATGACTAATTTTTAAATATTTGTTAGGTTTTATTTAAATATTTTTTTACAGATTATTAATTATATATATCATGATAAGAAAATTTTTTATGATTATGTTGTTGTTGTTGTTTAGTTTTGTGTTTTTGGCTGTAGTAGTAAGTAGTAGATAATGTAAATTTTTTATAAATTTATTTATTTTTAGTATAATTATTATTTGTAAGCCAATGTTATTTAAATGTGTTTTTAAGAAATTAAGTATAACTGTTATCGATTTTGGTTAAATGTTATTATTATTGTGATAAAGTGTTAATGCTGAGTTGATTAGAAAGGTTATTTTAATTAAGCCATGTTAGATATTTCTTTATGAGAATATTTAAATAATTTTAATTGTAGTAATTATTATTAGCAAGTTAATTATTAGCGTTGTTAGAATATGAATGATGGCATATACAGATTTATTAATATTTTGTATTGCAGGGGAAAAATTTTTTAACAAAAGAGTAATTAATTAACGTTCGATATTATTGTGGATGTTGTAAATATTGTTGAGATTTATGATTAGGAATATATGTATTTGTAATGAGTTTCATTAGCAGTTATGAATACTTTTGAGGATTAACTAGTTAAATTTAGAAGTTACAAGAGTTAGTTGTATAAGGATTCAGTCAAAGGATTGATGATGGTAAGTTAGTAATTCTTAATAATTTGATTAGTAATTTGTTATGTTTGTTTTGTAGAAATCAAGAATGTTGACATGTAACCATCCACTTCCTCCGGATCGGTACAACGAAAGGGTGGAGGATCATTTGCGAATTACCGGGTTCTATCATGCATCTCAGATTGGGATAGTGCAGTGTCAGAAAGCATTGGTAAATGCTCTAATTGAACGTTGGCACCCAGAGACACATACTTTCCACCTTCCCATTGGTGAATGTGCCGTAACTCTTGAAGACGTGGCTTTAATTCTTGGTCTTCCGACGGATGGTCTTCCAATAACGGGGATGGCAATGAGTAGTGTCGAAGCGTTACAGGCTGAGTGTTTGGATCAATTTGGAGTTGCACCGTCTAAGGACGAGTGTCGAGGATGCTGTATAAAACTGACGTGGCTGCGTGATCTGAAAGAAAATTTACAGTTGACTGATGAGATAAGTATACATAGGTATGTGAAGTGCCACATTATGTTGCTTATCGGGACGATCTTGTTTGGGGATAAGTCTGGGGCAGGAGTGCATTGGAAATTTCTACCCTTGTTACGTGATTTTGGTAGTATTGGTCAGTATAGTTGGGGAGCGGCATGCCTGGCACATCTCTACAGGGCATTATGCCGGGCTTCCCGTTTTAACTGCAAGGAAATAAATGGTCCACTAACACTTCTACTCTGTTGGGCTTGGATCAGGCTGCCATACCTATCGCCGCTACCTAGGGAACCTCGAAGTTTTCCGCTAGCAAACAGGTAATAATTTGTTACAATGTACCCGTATCTTGATATTTAAGATTCATTTAATGGTAGTTGAGGTAATTGAATATATCATAATAGGTGGCGGAACTGGGAGCGTGGTGACCGACGATATAGATATATGAAGTTAGCTCACTTTAGGAAGTCATTTGATGAACTTCAGGAAGGGCACGTGTGTTTTAATTAAAGTAGTATTAGTTTTTGGTTTATGGTCTGAGACATAATTATACAGCATTGTTATTGTAATTGGCATTGTGGACTGTTATGTTGAGGTTCCTTTATTTTTTCCAGTTTGTTTGGGTTGCTTATGCTGTGGATCGGGTAGATCCGAACATCATTCCTCCTGAAATCTACATGCAGTCGGTGGTTTGGAGCGCTACAGTTCCGTTGGTATCATTTGAATGTATCGAGTGGCATGCTACCGATAGGTTTAGGCGACAGTTTGGTTTTGTTCAGGGACTACCTAGCCAGGAGCGGAATCTAGAGAAGGCGCATGGAGAAACCCTGAAGGGTCCCAAGAATCTTAATTGGGCCACGGAACCGAGTCATTCAAAATGGGTGATGCATTGGTCAAACAGGTATTAGGTATAACTACGTTCTATCTGAGCTTCCCATGCCTTCACATCATCTACTAGATAGTTACATGCATTGGTACCGATCAAAATATGGGGACCACTTGAACTTGTCAAATCTTGTGGGTCAAGATAATGATGAAAGTGATCAGGATATGGAGGAAGGTGATCAGGATTTGGATGAGGATAATCAGGATACCGATGAGGGTAGTCAGGATATGGATGATGACAATCAAGTAGAAGAGCCACATTCGCTGCATATATTACCTCCAAACCTGATTCCAGAAGAACAACCTCAGTCCTCAAGCCATTATGTACCTCAGACACAGTTTCCCCCATCAGTTCCAATAAGTCAACAATATTGGGGAACCTCACAGTTTGAAACAGGAGAAGGATGTTCTTTTAGCCAGTTGCTTGAGTTGATGTCTGCAGATCCTAGACTATCACAATATGGACATCAGCCTGAGTTCATGGCAGGTAGGTATTCATTGGATGCGAGGTATCCGGGCCATACATCATCGGTTGCTTCTGGGAGGTTTGTGTCGGTTGACTCTAGTAGGAGTGATGGTGGACGCGGAGCTTTTTTTAGTCAGAATCCTAACCGTGTTTCCATAGGACTCATTGAGGAAAATGCTAACACACTCGAGAGAGAGATAGGTGCGTATCTAGTAGATGACCCGGATGACGAGGAGGATCATGAGGATGATGAAATAGAGGACTTCGATGAGGATGAGGAATCTCGTAATGATGGTATTATGTTTTGTATTTTACTTTACATGTTCCATTACTTATTTATTTTTTGTTCATAACTGGCATCTCTTTTTGACTTTTAGTAAATCATATGTGGTATATGTCTTGCTTTGATTACCTGATGCACTACATTTAATTATTTTTTATAAATTGTATACAGGTCAGGCACGCACTCCGGATGAAACCTCCAAAGGTTACAATCTGAGGATTGATCCACCACGTCGCAGTGGTAGTCGCTACACTCCATCTGTCTTCAAAAAGGCGGCCAAGAAATGCAAGAATTTTGTCAAGGATGTGAAGTGGGGGCATGAGAAAGTAGTTGTGTTGTAAATTATTTATTTAAGTAGTAATCACCTGGACTATGTTGTATTTATGTTGTATGTTTAGAGTGTGTACGCACTACATTTATGTTGTATGTTTAGAGTATTTATGCACTACGGACACTATTCAGGTATTATTGATCTTGACTACGTATTAAGCTACAGGTATTGTATATGTACGGCTTTGGATCGGACTGGCTGGATCAGTAATGAAACCTTTAAACCGGACCGGCCGGTTCATTCAGAAAAACATTACAATATAAAAACCGTTTTAAGATAAAAACAAATTAAAAGCATTATACAATGTTACACATATCAGGTCAAGTTACCTCAAAATGACAACCCATGCCATACTAGTGACGTTCTACACCTACCACAATGTGAACCTACTGAGCATCTCCGTCGGCAGTTGTACCAGCTGACTGACGGCATCTACTACGACTGTGTCCCTCAGCTCCACATAGCGTACATCGCCTAGGACGACGTAACATTCATGTGTCCATCTCATTCAAGAAGCGCGTCATCCTGGGGCGCCCTTTCGAGACACGTCTCAGATACGGATTCGGTACGTAGCGAGGACCGTTGTACGCAGGCCATGTCGTCGGGTTACCTAGTGGCCTAAATCTTGCTCGGTACACCCGCCGAACTTGGTCCATCTTATACACATCATGCACATATAGTTTCCAATCCAGTCGCTGGTTTGCGCAACATGCGAACACATGTCTACAGGGGATCCGGTTCACCTGGAACTCATCACAGTCACATCGAAGACCACGTAGATCGACTGCAAACTCCAGTCCGCTTGGCATCTCACGCACCTCGAAGACCTCATTCTGCCGGTCAAAGCAACTGACCTGTATGTTTCCTGATGCAAGTTGGTTTGCATGCAACTTCGAGATCACGACTTCGGAGAACACATGGCCAGCATTAATCCGCGCTTCTGCCTCTACTCTTTTTCTGGTGAAAAGCTCGTTTAGCCTGTAGAATGTTGCCTTGACAAGAGCAGTAATGGGAAGATTGCGTGCACCCTTCAACACTGAATTGATGCATTCCACTAGATTCGTTGTCATGTGACCCCATCGGTATCCACCATCAAACGCCAATGCGTACTGTTCGCGAGGAATTCGGTTTAACCAGTTAGTATACGCTTCCCCCCGTTCCCGTAATCCCTGGTAACGCACTTCATACTCCCGCACCGTCCTGGAATATCCTAGAGGATAGCAACAAAAAAAAAGATAAATTATAAATGTTGAAAACAAATATTAATGTTTAACAACTGTTAATAAGTTACTTAAATTTAGTAAATGATTACCTATGTTGACGACCAACTTTTGGAGGTACGGTGCCTTGAATTTCCGCAGAAAATTCGACTCTATATGCCTGATGCAGAACATATGAAAAGCTCTAGGAGGTGACCAGGCTCCGTTACTCCGTTCCACAGCTGCATTGATGAATTCGTGTCGGTCGGATATTAGTCCCACACCATCCCGAGTGACAACATGTTGACGCAAGTTACTAAGGAAAAAGTGACATGCATCAGAAGTCTCTCCCTCGACAATAGCAAACGCAATTGGGACGATATTGTTGTTGCCATCCTGTGAAACTGCGACTAGGAGACAACCCTTATACTTTCCGTACAAGTGAGTCCCGTCCACCTGGACAACTGGCTTACAATGTCTGAATGCCCTGATACAGGGGTAATAACTCCAAAATACTCTATGCAGTACCCGAATATGACCAACCAAGTCATCGCCTTGGTATGCAGGCATAGTCTCAAAATGGACAACAGCTGATGGCTCCTTATGACACATGGCCTCAAACCATATAGGCAACGCTTCGTACGATGCCTCCCAACCTCCAAATATTTTTTCTACTACCCTTTGCTTAGCCAACCATGCTTTCCTTGGCATAAAATGTCAAAGGCTCAGACTCATACACCTGGTAGTCTACGCTTCATCGTATGGTATACTCTTTTATTGCCTTAATAACAGCTTCCCGGGAACTAAACTCCATCCCAACAGCAAATCCACCATTTGCGACAATAGGAACTTCTGCCAGGACAACCAGCATGGGAAAAATTTCAATAAATACGTATATATTTCAAAACCCTACTAAATTAATATTAACTGCATCAAGTATGATATAAATCCAACCCTAACATCATGTTACTGGGTAACTTTTTTTCACAAATACCGACATGAACGTCAGATGTAAAAAACTGGCCCAGACCGACCAGGTCAACCGTCAACCCCGATGAACCAAATACTAACCGGTCCGGTTCTCTAAGTCACATCTACAAACACACGTTAACTTTCATTTTCGTAATGTAGAGAATTTTATTATTATTTTCTACCCAATACCTATAGTGTATAACGTAAATAATAATAAAATATTAACTTCTATGTTCTATATTAGTTTAAAATAACGTTATATGTTTCAAATGTTAGTGAACACATATGTTGACTTTTATTTTTTTAACTTCTTACTATTTTTTAATTTTTTTTTACATAGGATCGGGTCAACCGGTTCAATGTCTAACACATACATGACATCAACGCATGCTAAAATAATGGTTAATAAATACTAATTCATTCATAAATAATTCAATAACTAAATAAAAAAAACTATTATTTTTTTATAACGTACCTGCAGTCATATATTCCGGAAACTTCGGAACATGCATGGCTTCCAAGTCCAGAACTCGCATGAATGAAGGCTCCCCAAACGGCATATCGTTTGCGAGTGCATCTGCCACCTCTGTCACATCTGGATCCATATTTCTGTCACCATGATCTTCATCTCCATCTGCACCAACACATTCGTAGTTGCTTTCGAACTCTTCTTCACTGTCACTATTATAATCTTCCCATAGAATATTCCGGTCAGCCTCAGATTGTTCAAACTCAACATACAACTCGATAAACGAGATCTGCGCCCGGTTTTCAATATACATTGAAAACATCTCCTGCATACTTGCTTCGTCCGTCACATATCTTGTTTGAAATTGGACAAACCCACCAAATACCGGTACGGGATATCTGTATAGAACACAGGATATTTTTTTTGCCCTCTCAGAATCAATCTTCTCACAGATCAAACCTTTGAGTTCTTCAAAGGAAATGATAAAAGGAATAACAACATCTACTGGATTTTTATGAAAGAGATCCAGAAATACGAAACAGAGGAAGCGGCGCTGAAGAAGGTGAAGAAGACGGGTAACCTAACACTAACTCATTGCACACTTTTATATAGACTCTATACTCAACTCGGACCATTCGACTAGGTTAACTTCATTCAAAAATATATTAAACAACCAAATCGGACCATGCGTTTTCATAAACCGGTTCTGCCATCCCTAGCCAAAACAGACGGTCCGACTCCAGTCGCTACATGCAACTCGGACCGTTCGAGTTCTCTTCCAACTCAGCCATATCGCAGGGTCCGATTTATCCGCACCAAACCATTTTTCCTCCCCACCACAAATCGGACCGTGCGTCTTCGGGTTTAGGAAATTCACAAACGAAGAACTCGGACGGTCCGAGTTCTTCTCCCAAAAGCTGCTAAAATTCTGCCCCACATACATGTCTAACCCCTTTATTTCCATATCGATGAAAAGCTCACATACAGGCTCTATTTCCATAAAATTGAGCCCCGTTATGATTGATGTCAAATTTTAAAATATAATTAAAAAGTGTTTAAAAACTAAAATTAACGGGACACGTATATGGTGCTTGGATGACGCCAATTTATGAATATTCATATGTGTCTTTCTTCATATTTCTATTTCTGTATTTCAAGTACATTATCCAATAGTAAAATTAGGTAATTAGTAACCACAAAGTCTAACGATGCCAACATCACTCAAAATCAATAAGGTACGGACTACGGGGTACCGCAAATTAAAGCCACGTATTAATCAGATTTTGCACTTCTCATTTCTCTATAGTGGTGACTGGTGAGTGTGAATTGTGAATAAAAGACCCTGATTGAGACAGTGGCAACGAATGGTGATGAGATCCTCACTTTCTAATAATTCTAGTAATAACTATTAATAATGTATGATCATGCTTCGCAAAATATTATGTATAGTACAAAATATTATGTATTTTGCGAGTAAATAGTCAAATTGATTTTTAAAATTTATTTATTAATTAAAAGTTATTTCTTAAAAATTTCGTTAAATTAAATTGGATTTTTAAATTTACCAACATCAGTAACATACGTCTTTATGCAGAATGATTCGGGAGACCAACATGCATGATTGATGTTGATAAATTTAAGAGACTAATTTTAGTAAAAACTAGTATATGTTCTCGTACTTTGTACGGGATAATACATAAAATTATATTAAAAATTTTATTAAAAAATTAAATTATATATAGTAATTATTATATTATAAATATTTTATAAA
>NC_029781.3:93308160-93314387 GCF_000817695.3 Arachis duranensis
AATTAGGATTTGCCTCATATCACACATGATTCATAGCTTCAGTCTATACTCTATAGCCATGCAAGATAAACTCAGTCACCCTCACCTAAAATCTTCTTCTTCTCGACTTCTTCACAAAAAAATTCCATAGCTCCGGTCATGTTGTTGCTGAGTCCATCGCCGCTTACCTATTCACAACTCCCATCTTCCTTCACAGCTAGGAATGGACCCACGTTTAATATAGAGGGGCATTTGCCCCCACATTTTTTTTAAATTAATACTTATATACATATATACCACTTATTATATTATATTTGTCTCAAAATAAAATATAAATAGTTCTTTTGTATTTTATGTTAAAAAATATTTTGTTAAACTTAACACATAATAATAATTATATTGTTAAATTTGATTTAGTATGAAAAATAAATAAATACACTAAAAAATTAGTGATAATTAATATACTGTAATTATTTTGGTTAAAAAAATATATTATCTATGTATTAATATACTGTAATTATTTTGGTTAAAAAATTTATTTATACTATAAAAATTATAATAAGTAGATTTGATAATTAAATATGAGATAATAAAAAGTAAAATAATTGTTTAAAAATATATATAAAAAATAATATTTAGTCATGTTAAAAATAAAAAAAAAGTCCTTATAAATATTTTTTGTTATTTTAAATATTATACTATGTGTATGAAATTATATTTTTATTATTTTAAATATTATAATAATGATTGTGTGTATATTTCTAGTTCTTATCAATATGTATTAGATAGTTCTAATTTTAAATTTTGAATATATCTAAACCAATTTAGATTGGTCAAGTGATCAACTTAGTCGTCCGATTAAGTAAGTATTGAGGGATCGAATTCTGTCTTGTATGTATAGCAACTCATTGCCGGCCAATTATAAATTCTTAAATGAAATTCAAATTCATGACAGATGAGTCCTTAACTTGTTGAGTATCGTGGAAAGCAAAAAAATATCTATACCTAAGTTTTATTATATTTTTGTCCCCATTACTAAATTTTTCTAGGTCTGTCACTGACTCACTATTCACAGCTTATGTCATCATCGCTGCTCATCCCGTTACCGTCGCTGTTGAGCCCGTCGCCACATTTCTCCTGCCGAGTTCCTTTTCTCTATAGGTAAATTCCCCCCCTCTCTCTCTCTCATTGTGAGTATATTAAATTCTTCTCTTTTTCTTCCACAGAATCATCACTTAGTCACCTTTGCTATGAGCCCGAACGTTACTGCTGTTGCAGTTTTATCTGAGTCTGTCATCAAATAAAATAGAATTTTTATTCAAGTTAAAAATAGACATGCATGAGATCATTTTTGCATGTAATTTTTTAAATTTTCTCATCCAAATTTGATCTATGTGGTTGAGTATTTTAGTATGGGATCATCGTGATTTTGTTGTGACACTAATGTGATAAAAGTTTCGGTAATTTCATAACTAATATATGAGGTAGACCAAATTATTAAAGTAATAAGAGAAATAACATTCAGATTTTCGCATCAAATTTATAAGAGGTTATCTCAGGAAAATATATATTTATAACCCAAGTAGAAGATTGTTAGAAAATTATTATTTCTTAATATATTTATTGATAATACATATATTAATTATAATCGTAAATTAAATAATTCACATTGTTAAATAATTAATATAAATTATCAATTAAATAAAAATATCAATATTTCATATAATTAACTATTATTTAATTAATTATCATTTTATATAATTATTTATTTTTTACATAACTTGCCAAATGGCAAGTGTTGATTGGATAATGGGAGTCCCCATTTAGAGGGACTCCTTCTTGAAATTAGGGAGAGAACTCACTTTGAATCCACTCCAATGCTCCAATTCTTTTTTCTCTATGACACAACAGTAACCGAACCCTAATTTCCTTTCTGTTGGAGATGCTCTTAGTTATATTTTTTAATGATTTAACATGGATGATCTTGAAGTTGAGAAATCCTAAAATTTTCAGTTAAAATAAAAATTTTACTCAATCAAATGATAATAAATAATTTTATTGAATTAAATTATATTAATGTGATCATTTGATGATAAAGAATGCTAGAAAAATAAATAAATAATATTTTAAGAGTATAGAAATATTAAATTGTCATTTCAATTTACTTTTTAATCAACAATAATAAATATCTTAAATTAATTAATTTTTTACAAAAATTATACACCTAAAATTATTTTATTTTTTCAAAAATCTTTTGAAAATGCAATGGTTCAATGAGAAGTTGACTATTGAGAATTGAATATAATATTTTTAAATTCATATTTTCAATAAAAAGATGTACTTAGTTCTATCCATCCTAAATAATTCTATATTCCCTATTACTTATTCATCTAAATAATTCTAATATTAATAGAATATTATTTTTAGATGAAAAAAATTTTAAATATATTTATTCTATTTCAAAAATTAATATTCATATTTAACTTAGAATTCCAACAAATATGACAAAAAATATTATATTTTTAAAAAATTAAAGTAAAATATCTATAAATATATTTTTGTGCTTTAGCTTTAGATTTTTCAAAAAAATTTGGCAAGTTAATGGAATCAAATCATATTTCTATAACTATATAAGAATGTATATTGCACATAAATAAAAAAAATTAGGTATAGTAAGAACAAATACATAAATTAAAATAAAATTTAGAAAAATAAGAACCAATAAAATATTGAAGGAAAGAAATATAAATAGAAGAGAAAAAAATTATTACATGAAAGAGAAATAATTTAATAAATTTTATGTGTATATAAAAGAAGAATAAAAAGAAGATATACAGTACTTTATTTAATTTAGCAAAATTTATGGGAATAAACACATAGAATAAGAGAATAAAAAATGATAATAAAAAGAAGCTAAACATCTGAATTAATATCAAAAAATAAAAATTAATAAAATAATGATAATCTATCATAATCTTAATCTTTTAATATAATTAATTAATAATAATATAATTAGTCTACCATAATCAATTTTGTTACTCACTTTAACCTTATTATTCATTTATTGTATCTAAAAAAGTATATAATGTCACACTTATTTTTAAAAAGATGAAACTCTTCAAATACACGGTATAATATATAATTTAAGAACAATAAAATAAAAATATCTAGAATTTTATAATAGTATTTGAAATTTTCAACGATGATAATACGTATAAATAATAAAATTAAATTATTATATACAATTTTTACTTTTTATCTTATTATGATTGAAGTTATCATTAATGGTAAAAAACTAATTTTAAATAGTCCCAATTTGTATTTCATAACATAATTAAAGCACAATTCATAATTTTTTATTTTGTGATTAATCAATATTTTTTAAATTTTTTGGTTAACTCTTCTGTATTTTATGATTGATAAATTTTTTTTATAAAACACAAATTAATGATGAATTATTACAATAATAATTAATTAAAAAAATCAAGAAAAAATTATAAAAATAAATAAAAGATAAAAATAGAGTGAACATTTATTTTGAAACTAAAAATTTGTTAATTGTGCTAGAAATTCTAAAAATTTGTATCTTATTATATAATCAATTTTGTTACTCACTTTAACTTTATTATTCATTTATTGTATCTAAAAAAGTATATAATGTCACACTTATTTTTAAAAAGATGAAACTTTTCAAATACACGGTATAATATATAATTTAAGAACAATAAAATAAAAATATCTAGAATTTTATAATAGTATTTAAAATTTTCAACGACGATAATACAAAGTATTTAAATCGACCAAATGAATTCAATAATTATCATTTGCACATCTTATTTAAATTTGAATTTTAAAATTTAATTTGTATCTTTCTTTTTCTAATATAAATTATTTTTGACAAAAAATAGAGAAAAAAATTTATTAGACTAAAAAAATATCCGATCAAAAAATTATTATAAGAAGATTTATAATTAGAGAAGAAAAGAATAAAAGTATTAATAATAATTAAGAAAAAGGAACGAAGCTTGTATTAAAGAATGTTAGAAAAGAAATAATAAAGTTCATATTATTAATAATAATGTTGAGGAATGATGGTGCTGCTTTAGGCTTCTAACCTTTGTCTTTGGCCATCTTTTTTTCTGTTCTTTGCTTCTTTTTTTTTTAAATTATCAAGTCATAAAAAAATAAAGAACAATTCAAGAAAACGAAAACAGCAAGATCAAAAACAGTAAGATCAATAGTAACTATATAAATCAAAATATATAGGAAAGAAATAAACTATTATATGATAGAATTAACATGAGTATATTTTATCATTAAATAAATAAAATTAATGCACAAAAAAATTACATGTAAAGAGAAAAAAAAGAAAAAAAAGAGTTAAAATATTCAAAGTGATAAAAAGATTATTTTATAGAAGACTATAAAATAAAGAACTTCTAACTAAATTAAACTGTACTTATTATTATTAGAAAGAGTAAGAGAGCAGTAGAGAAAAAGTTTGTGTGTATATAAAAAATTTATATAATACTATATAATAATATTATCATTACCAATACTATATAATATCAAAACAAAAAAATTACGGTGCTAATATAATATTATCAATATTATATAAATCATCTTTGTATTTATTTTTCTGTGCGTATATAATATTTAATTAATACATTAAGACATATATAAATATTTTATTAATACATATATAATATAATAAATTATATTAATATTTAAATATTTAATCAAATTAATTAGGTGAAATAATTAAGTCATCGTAATAAATTATATTGAATGAATTAAAATAATTAATTTAAGAAACACTAAGCATACCACGTCAGCTCCATCATTAAATGCAGACATCTGATTTTTATATAATATAATAGATTAATAATAATATAATTAGTCTACCATAATTTTAATATAATCTTTTAATGTAATTAATTTTAATTAAATAATCAAATAAATTGAATATAAATATGTCTAATTTAATCGTATAAAAAATAGTAAATTTTTTACAATTAGATATATTATATATTATTATTAGTGACATATAAATATTAAAATTATATTAATACATTAATAGAAATAACTTGAGTATATTTTTCATTAAATAAACAAAGTTAATGCACAACAAAATTACATGTAAAGAGAAAAAAATAATATTAATACATTAATAGAAATACATTATTATAATAAAAAGTTGCAAGAATTAAAATAGCTGAAATTTATTAACTTTAATTAGTTAAATTAGCATAAAATAAGAAAGAGATGATTATTCAGATTAAATAAATTAAAAAAAATATTACTGAACAAAGTAAATATTACAATAATTATATTACTAATTAAAAAATAATCTATTTAATCAATTCAAATTTTTATTGAAAATAGAAAACTAAAGATTATCAATGAATAAAAATAAATAGGATATAATACATTAAAGAATAATTTTGGTAGTATAAATAATAAAATTAAATTATTATATACAATTTTTAGTTTTTACCTTATTATAATTTAAGTTAATATTAATGGTAAAAAACTAATTTTAAATAGCTCCAATTTGTATTTTATAACATAATTAAAGCACAATTCATAATTTTTTATTTTGTGATTAATCAATATTTTTTAAATTTTTTGGTTAAGTCTTCTGTATTTTATGATTGATAAATTTTTTTTATAAAACACAAATTTATGATGAATTATTACAATCATAATTAATTAAAAAAATAAAAAAAATTATAAAAAATAAAATAAAAGATAAAAATAGAGTGAACATTTATTTTGAAACTAAAAATTTGTATCTTATTATATAATCAATTTTGTTACTCACTTTAACCTTATTATTCATTTATTGTATCTAAAAAAGTATATAATGTCACACTTATTTTTAAAAAGATGAAACTCTTCAAATACACGGTATAATATGTAATTTAAGAACAATAAAATAAAAATATCTAGAATTTTATAATAGTATTTAAAATTTTCAATGACGATAATACAAAGTGTTTAAATCGACCAAATGAATTCAATAGTTATCCTTTGCACATCTTATTTAAATTTGAATCTTAAAATTTACTTTTATCTTTTTTTCTAATATAAATTATTTTTGACAAAAAATAGAGAAAAAATTTATTAGACTAAAAAAATATTCGATCAAAAAATTATTATAAGAAGATTTATAATTAGAGAAGAAAAGAATAAAAATATTAATAATAATTAAGAAAAAGAAACGAAGCTTGTATTAAAGAATGTTA
>NC_029781.3:93315070-93316483 GCF_000817695.3 Arachis duranensis
AATTAAGTAATATATGTTATAATAAATTATATTAATATTTAAATATCTAATCAAATCAATTAGCTGATATAATTAAGTCATGGTAATTAATTGTATTGAATGAGTTAAAATAATTAAATCGGGAATCACTCTCTGGAGCATGCCACGTCAGCTCCATCATTAAGTGCAGACATCCGATTTTTATATAATAAAATAGATTTGATTAAGAATATTATTAGAGACTAAGAGAAGATACTTGAGAGAAAGAGTCTGTGTATTTATTATAGGTGGATATTATAATGAAGATTTTATAATTGTCTTTATTTGAAAAGATTTTTTTTTTGTTTTTTAAATGATAGATTGGATAATTAGATTTTAATATGTATAAAAGTGTTGTCTTTATTTAAAGTGTGACTGAATAAATAAGACACTTTTAAACAAAATATCTTCATAAAAAAATATTTTTACTTGAGTAGTTGCCTTTATTATATGTCTTATGATACAAAGTACATTTTATTTATGGATATTAAATAAATAAAAAAGATATATATAATTTAAATGTCAATGTAAATTCAATTACAAATAATAATCCAATTAATATTTCAATACTATTCAAGCATTATTCCAACCAAATTATTATTTGACTAACTAGTAAAATTTAAGGAAACTAATTTAATCGTTTAATTGTTATTTGTCTTTTAATACAATAGAAATGTTAGATAATCAAATATTTTTAAACCAAATCCAATCAGATTACATTTATTATATGCATGCTTCTTTTCTTTTTCTTGATGCATCTGCATTTTTAGTAAATTTTTTCTTAAAATTTTATTCAACAAGTTAATGATTCTTCTTTTATAAATAATTATTTTATGATTTAGTGAATATTACTTTGAGTTGCTTTGAATTTTTTGATTATAAGAGATTATGAAAGAAAATTAGCAAAAAACAAGGATGGAGAAAGACAAACAAGAGAAATACTATAAGCAACAAATGGAGAGAGCCAAACAGAAAAGCTTCTATTCAACACACCAGGCAAACAGAAAAATTTCTAGACCAAATAAAAAAGTCCCTGGACCAAGTAAAGAGCCATGCGTTCAACCCGCCAATCTTTACGTCCAATGCAGGCCAAGCAATGACTCTTAGGGATGCCAAGCAAACCATGCGTTGAACGCACCGCCACTTGCGTTCAACACACCAACCTGCCACGTCCAACGCAGCTCAGCCCCCACCTCCAGTGCTCGTGCATTCAACGCACCATAAGCTGCGTTTGATGCAACTCGACCTCAATCATCCCTATAACACCCTACTATACAAAGCTTTACACCTAGGATATAAAACAAAGGTGACGATGCGCTACGACCTCTAAAAGTAAATAGATACATACATACATACATATATACATATACATATACATATACATATACATATATA
>NC_029781.3:93316519-93325390 GCF_000817695.3 Arachis duranensis
TATATATATATATATTGAAAATGGTTTATATCTAGGAGCCTGTTGAAGAAGAGTTAGGACAAAAACGTTAAACAGAAAAGCGTATCACTCACTTAGGCGATAAACGTAAACCAGACGAGAATAGCGCAAAGTGACATATACATATATACAAAGGAAAAGAATTCCAAAGATACAAATAACAAAGCTTCTGACTCGGCTCGCGAAGTTAAAACCGGTCAGAGCATATATACATATATACAAGATAAAACCCAAAAGGCCCAAAAGATAGTTTACAGAACCTGTTTCTCCAAATCAACCTCTAAGAGGGATAAAGAATATTATACATATACAACAGAGACATAAGAGTATCGATATATACATCAGAACCAAAATAAAAATCCAAACACAAAGATCTTCACTTTCAGAAGCTCCCAATATGCCCCAGCGAGGTGTCTTACGTCCTGCATCTGAAAACTACAAAATATGTATGGGATGAAAACCGGAGATTCTCAGCATGGTAACGGTACCCACATAACTAACATATAAGGTTCTGAAAAAGTCGAAGGCAATCCTAGAACTCCGACATTTAGATTCAAACTTAAAACTATCATTGAAAACCATAAACAGGGTGAGGTATCTAAGGATTCTAGATTCTATCTCAATTTCTAACTTAACCCCTAAGTTCATCGCCTTTCCTCCAATCCTCCAAAACACCGATGCACAGACAAACAATGCATATAAAGAAAACACAAATAGTTTACAGTTACAACAAACAGAACATATAGCAGTTAAGCATGAATATCAATTACGCAAACCTAAGAATGCAAAACCAAACAAGTCACTCAAATGCATATTGTAACACCCTAATTACGCTAAGCCTTACCTCGTGTCGTAAAGCAAAGGTTAATAAAAATTTACGACAAAAGTGAGAGATATGAGCAAAATAATAAAAAAGACTTCAAAATGGGATAGAGATCCTCCGCTCTGTCACCACCAAGCAACTCACCGAGGTGGGTTGCGACCTGCATCTGAAAAATAACAACAGAATATGGTATGAGAACCGAAGGTTCTTAGTATGGTAACAATGCCCAGTGATGTAAGACATAAGACTCCTGGACGCCAGAGGCAATCCTAGAGCTTCATATCCATCATGAGCAACTTAAAGCATAATTGAAACATTAAAACATCACTTAAAACCATAATGACAAAGGGGTAATCTAACTTAGTGGATTTCTAAACTAACAACTCTCTGCTGTCCCACAACCTTCACCAACCTAACCTCCATGCGATCCCATCGCCACCACCTTCCAAACCTCCTCAATCCCAGTAGAATGCAGAATTAATACAATGCAAGTAAAACACAAGTATAAGCATATATGTCAAGTAATTCAAATAGGCAATTAGGCATGTTATACAATTAGGCAAGCAATACTAGTCGGCAAAACAAGCAAACAGATAAAAGATGCACATGATGAATGCCTGTCTTATTGGCTGTAATGTCACATTGTCGGTTCAATTGCCACAAACCTCACATCTCAGCGTAAGCGGGATAAACCTACCGTCCTTATGCCGCCGACGCGACCTCGACAGGCGGGATTAACCTATCATCCCTGCCAGGTGCATAGCATCTCAACAATTCTCAGTATATAACAGCAATCCAGTGGTTTTCAGAAAATCATTTTTCAGTATATCAATAATTCATCATTGCATTCCGAGTCCCAGACTCATCTCAACCACTATCAATTAATAATTTCCATTCCGAGTCCCAAATTCATCTCAACCACTGTCAATTCATAATTTCCATTCTGAACCCATTAGTTTACCGCTTTCACAATTCATTCAGAACTCTTCAGTTCACCACTTTCACAATTCATTATCAATAAGCACCAATACCATACGCCACCTTTTCAATCAACTAAAACCATCTTCAGTACTCTAGAAACCTAAGCCTCCATTTTCTAACTTTTTACCAAAAATACCGAGTTAGATCGCCTAGAACCTTTTCTATGTTTTGACATCCAAAAACAAGCCAAAGATTCTTATATAAGTGTCATGGAAGTTTACAAGCTTGCTGGGAAGGTGAAATAGTTGAAAACAAGATTTTTATTGAAAAACAAGACAGTGTGCGTACGCATAGAGTTGTGCGTGCGCACGCCCAGAAAGATTTATAAGAAGTGTGCATACGCACAGGGAGTAAAAATTTCCATTCTACTCATACGCACAATGCGTGCGAACGCCTTCAATAGAATGCACCTTCCAACGTGTGCGTGTGCACAGATTGCAAAACTTTGTTGGTTGTGTGTGTGCATAGAGCGTGCTAACACTCCCAATAGCAGCCATATTCCCGTGTGTGCATGCGCACCTAAACTAGAAATCACAAATTTTGCAGCATTCACAGAATTCAGATTTTAGACACCAATTTGCAACGATCATATCTTTCTCTACAAAATTTAGATTTCTACCAAATTAATACCGTTTTAAAGCTCTTTACATTATCTTTGATTTGATATAAAATTCATTCCATTTCAAAAATGGTAGCCCATGATATGATCCGTTGAAGTTCATCAAAAATCTATTTTTACCCAAGTTTACTAAATTGAGTAAATTCTCAACTTACCAAATTATTCAACCAAAACCAACTTAAAATCACACCAAACTCCAATGTACCTCATAACTTACCCTTTGTGCCACAAATTACCATTTACACCAATTTTCCTTTACATGACATATTCCTCAACCTCAATTATCAATTATTTCACACTATAACATTTCTTAACCAACACAATCATTCATCATCATTATATCACCAACAATCAATCATGATCAATCTCAATCTCAATCTTCAACACTATTTTATCAACATCAATATCACAATTCATCAAAACAACCCAAAATCATCAAATCATTATACGTCATCATTCAACAATTCAATAACCAAATTAATCCAATCCTGTCTTATGGGTCACTCGCCTAAGTGTCCAGAAATATTATATATTACATAGAGAAAGCTGAAACCATACCTTGGCCGATTCTCAGTGTGCACTAAAACCCAATTTGAGTGCAATCAAGCTTCCAAACATAACCAAGCCACCAATTCAACTCCAAAGCTCCAAGTAAATGCCAATAATCACAACTTCAAACTATATATACACGTAATTCATAGCTAATTAACCTAGGATTCATCATAATCATAATTTCACAAGGGTTAAGAACAACTCACCTTATCCAATAGTTTTGTAAGCAAAACCCAATAGATTCCTCAAGCTAGATTGATCCTAAACACATCAAAACACCCAAATCTCAAAAACCCCAAATACTAGATTTTGAATTTTTAAAGGAAAGGCTGAGATAAGATTCGTGATTTTCTTACCAGTTTCTTGGATGGATTTTATAAAGCTCTTCGTGGTGATCGTGTGGCTGCAAACGTTGCGGCGATCGGAGCTTCATAGCTCAAGTTATGAGCTTGGGAAGTTGGAGGTGAATAGTGTTAATGGAACCCTCTTGTCTCTTCTCTTCTCAGCTGTGTTGTGTTGCATTTATGGCTGATGGGTTCATTAATAGAGTGTTATATGTGTTGGGCTTGGGCCCAACTTGGGCCTAATCCAACCCATTAGCATGTTTGGCCCGTTTGGCCTAATTTCGGGGCAAACCTTTAAAATTAACCCCCGATTTTCAACTCTAAATATTTTCCTAAGGTTTTCTACTGTTTTTAATTATTCTCGCACAATACCGGATAGACTTAAACCGGTTTGGCCGGTTCATCTGTCGGTTCAAGTTTTAATGCGGTTTTTCGCAGAAAATTACATTTTCTGACTCAGAAAAATCTACTGAGTCCAAAATTCATATTTAAATCCCCTAATTCTATTTTTAAACTTTCGAAACCTAATTTGGGCAATTTAATTATTTAATTAATCAGTTAGTTAATCGCGGTTCTTACACATATGATGCATGCCTTTTCTACTAGCCGTGAGCTCACGTGTCGATTACTTTGTCAGAACTCGACACATCTGGTAGCAAATCCGGATATTGTTCTCTTGAAAACCGATGGGCAGTACACCACCACGAACCCCACCATTGCAAGTGGTACTCCACCACAAATCTCGTAAGATTGGAAAACAACATATACACGTGGGCGGTAAACCACCACGAATCCTGATGAACGGACTTTTGGTTGGTAAAGAATTCACAAATAAATTCTCGTTGTAAGTATAGTTTCTAAACCAACAAGAATCCTTTCATACAAAAATTTGGTTGTCACAAGTAACAAACCCCTAGTAAATCTAATAACCGAAGTATTTAAACCTCGGGTCGTCTCTCAAAGGAATTGCAAGGTAGTGTTCTTGTTATTGGTCATGAATTGTATATTTTGGGGTTTTGGGATGAGAAGCAAGAAAAGTAAATGGCAATGAAAATCAAATGATAAAACGGTCTTGGCAAGGTTTGGTGGTCAAGGATCTCTATCCTTATCACTAACCACAACATGATAATTGCAAGGATCAATCCCATTAAATCATCCTCTAACTAGTAAAAGAAAGTCAAATAAGCTATATCAATCCAATTTCATAAGTCCTAGCTCTCCACTAATCCAATTAGTGAGAACTATAGTTAGCGGCTACCAATCATCAATCACTTGGATATTAGTGACTTAAGAATTTCTAAGTTACCATCCCAAGCCAAGAGCATAAAATTCTACTATACCATTGATAAACCTATATTTTATGATATAATTTGTGCTGAATTTAAGTGTTTTATTCAATCCTTTACCCACTTATGCATGTGAAATTGTATGTTTTTACTTTTCCTTCCTTATTATGTGATGTTTGTGAAAAACATGTTTTCTAGGCTTTAAAAATATTAATTTTAATTATCTTTTATTGCCATTTGATGTCGTGATTCGTGTGTTGAGTAATTTCAGATATTCTAAGGCAGGAATGACTTAAAGGATGAAAAAGAAACATGCGAAAATGGAAGGAAAGCTTGAAATAGAGTTGTTGAAGAAACTGGAAGTGACGCGACCGCATGGGCGACGCAGCCGCATGCCAGCGCGAAACGGCAGTGACGCGATCGCATGACTGACGCGATTGCGCGCCTTGAGAGAAACGCATATGACGCGGACGCATGAATGACGTGGCCGCATGACATGGAAAACTCCGGATGACGCAACCGCGTGACCCACGTGGACGCGTGACAGAGGCCACGAACCAGAAATTGCAGAAAACGATCCCAACATTTTCTGGAACCCTTTTCGGCCCAAATCCAAGTTCAGAAGGCATAGACCAGAAGTTATAAAGTGGGAGAATGCATCCATTCATAATCATGCTTTTGATAATTCATAATTTTAGGATTAGATGTAGTTCTGAGAGAGAGAGGTTCTCTCCTCTCTCTTTAGGATTAGGATTTAGATTTAGGATTTTATTTGCTTTGAGGATTATCTTTTTATCAAGTTCAATATTCCTTTTTCATTACTTGCTTTTCAATTTAGTATGAATTCTTCTATGTTACAGATTACTCTTTCGAATTAATTTTATTTGTGATATTTCAGTTAATATTGTTTTCTTTTATTTATGTTATTGATTATTCCCAATCTGAAGACATTTTTATTCCAGTAGAATGACAAAGTCTTGACGAGGTAATAACTCTTCTCAGTATCCCAATTCAAAAAGTGAGAGAAAAAATAAAATCCTAAGATTATCAATGTGTAGAGAGAAAAACCTAGAGGAGGAGTAAAAAATAGATCTAAAACTAAAACTGTGTAGAATGAATTGTTGTCTTTGGTTTTTGCATGTTCTCTGGCTCTAGTCTGCTGTTCTGGGCCGAGAACTGGGTCAAAATAGGGCCTAAAATCGCCCCCAGCGGAATCTACAGATTCTACAGGTCGCGCACGTCACGCGATCGCGTCATCCTTGCGGACGCGTCATTCGCGTTTTTCCCTTCCACGCGTTCGCGTCGTCCACGCCTCCGCGTCACTTGTGCTTTTCCATTCCGCGCGGTCGCGTGAGCCATGCAGCCGCATCACTGCGATTTTTCCTCTTTCGTGTGAACGCATGAGCCATGCGGCCGCGTCACTTCTCGCTGATTACCTCCTCAATTTCTTGTGTTCCTTCCATTTTTTCTAGCTTCCTTCCTAATCTCCAACTCATCCATGCCCTATAAAGCCTGAAACACTTAACACACAGATCACGGCATCGAATGGGATAAAGGAGAACTAAAATGCATAATTAAAAAGTCTCTAGGAAGCAGTTTTCAACCATGTAATAATTTCAGGAAGGAAATATAAATGCATGCTAAATTGATGAATAAGTGGGTAAGGATCATGATAAAACCACATAATTAAACATAATATATACCATAAAATAGTGGTTTATCAGACTTCCCTGCAGTTCCTTGAGAAGATGACCCGAGGTTTAAATACTCAGTTATCAATTTTAAAAGGGTTTGTTACTTGTGACAACCAAAACGTTTGCACGAAGGGATTTCTGTTGGTTTAGATTCTATATCTACAACGCGACTATTTTTATAAAATTCTTTACTAGCAAAAATCATAACGTCAAAATGGCGCCGTTGCTGGGAAAATTGCAAACGTGTGCCTTACTATTGGTTATTGTAAATATTTTTCAAAAAAAAAATCATATCTTTTTCAAAATCTTATTTTATCTTTTTTTTCAAAAATTATATCTTATCTTATCTTTTTTTTCAAAAATCTTATCTTTTTCAAAATATTTTCTTTTTGTTAGTTTTTATTTCTAATTTTCTCATACTATTATGAACTCTCACCCCTTTGGCTATGAGTCTGGTTACAATTATGTTGCAGGAAGAGGAGATTACAATGAGAACATGCATCAAGGTTGGGACAATCAAAGATGGGAGGAGCCACAAGGATTTGATTAACCCTCATGACAACAACCACCTCCAATGGACTATCAACAACCATTCTGTGATGCATATCAAGGCAATGGCTATGGTGAGCGTCTTTTGATTATCAACAACCACCACCATACGCCTATGAACCCCCTCATCAACATAGCTTTGGACCACCATACTCACAAGTCCCTTTTCACCATTCACCTCCATATGACCCTAACCCTCAACCACCATACCAACCACCTTATGAGCCATATGAACCATATATAGAACCACCCCAATTCTAACCCAATTACTCCCAAGAACCACCACCTCAATATTTGCCATTTCCATATCCAGCAATCCAAGAGTCTTATGGTCCTACTTATGATACCCAAGTGGAACAAGAATCAAGGGATTGTCTCAAGGAAACAATGGATCGATTTCAGGCAACCATTCGTCAATTGAATCAAGCGATAAATCAATTAGCTTCCCAACGTTCGGACACTCAGGAACCCCCATGGCTTCATGTGGACAATCTAATGAAGAACGTCGCATGAAAGAGACACTAGAGACTCCAGTGGATAATAAGGAGCATGACTTTGTACTGGAACAAGTGGAGGAAGCTATAATAGTTGCAGAGGAAGAAGTGGTTGAAGATTTAGGAGATGCAGAACCTCCACGGAAACCTCAAATCACAGAACCCTCTTCTAAGGAGTTTGAATTTGTTGTTGAGGAGGGTGTACAACCTCCAAGGCATATCACAGTTGAAGACCTGGAAGAGGTTGATCAAGAGATGGAGATTCAAGAAGAAGAAGCACAACCTCCCATGCCCTTGGAAAGCAATGAAGAGGAGATTGAATTGAAAGAGAGCTACCAAGAGGAAGAGGTTGAAATTGAAGAAGCTTGCAAAGAGATGGTAATTATCAGAGAAGAGCACAAGGGAGTGGAGCTTGCAATTTCATTAAAAATACCTCCCCCTAAGTTGCCATCATCCTTCACAACATTCAAGTAGGTAAAATTCATATCCCTTAGCTTTCCAATTCCACTTGAATATGGGCTACTGGAGACGGATGGTCAACTTAGAGTTCTTTGTGACACTAAGAGTAAGAAGAAGATGGTCGGTGGTAAGATCTGTCCTGCAAGGTTCATTATGGTTGGAAGATCAAAGTTTAAATGCAAAGGTTGGTATAGAGCTCAGCTGAATGGGTCTAGGAAGCTGTTTGGTTATTTCAGTGAGAATTCTAAAGCTGAACCACCCGGATGGAATCATGATAATCAACTCGAAGATGGGTGCAGAAACAAGATTTGGGATCCCAGAGGATATTGGATTTGCAAACATTGGTGAAGATTCCTGGATCAGTACAAGCATAAGTGATGAGCGGATAATTTATACGCTTTTTGGCATTGTTTTTAGTATGTTTTTAGTATGTTTTAGTTAGTTTTATTATATTTTTATTAGTTTTTAGTTAAAATTCACTTTTCTGGACTTTACAATGAGTTTGTGTATTTTTCTGTGATTTCAGGTATTTTCTGGCTGAAATTGAGGGACCTGAGTAAAAATCTGATTCAGAGGCTGAAAAGGACTGCAGATGTTGTTGGATTCTGACCTCCATGCACTCGAAATAGATTTTCTAGAGCTACAGAAGCCCAATTGGCGTGCTCTCAATTGCGTTGGAAAGTAGACATCCTGGGATTTCCAGCAATATATAATAGTCCATACTTTGCCCGAGATTTGATGGCCCAAACCGGCGTTCCAAATCAGCTCAAGACTGCCCGGCGTTAAACGCCAGAACTGCCACAAGAATGGGAGTTAAACGCCCAAACTGGCACAAAAGCTGGCGTTTAACTCCAAGAAAAGTCTCTACACATGAAAGCTTCAATGCTCAGTCTAAGCACACACCAAGTGGGCCCGGAAGTGGATTTTTATGTCATTTACTCATTTCTGTAAACCCTAAGCTACTAGTTCTTTATAAATAAGACCTTTTGCTATTGTATTTTCATCTTGGTTCTTCTGGTTCCCTCTCTGGGGCCGAAGCCAATGATCACTAT
>NC_029781.3:93325538-93353449 GCF_000817695.3 Arachis duranensis
ATGATGATTATGTGACGCTCATCATCATTCTCACTTATGAACGCGTGCCTGACAACCACTTCCGTTCTACAAGCAAACAAGGCTTGAATGTTTATCTCTTAGCTTGGATTCCTTAATCAGAATCTTCGTGGTATAAGCTAGAATTGATGGCGGCATTCAAGAGAATCCGGAAGGTCTAAACCTTGTCTGTGGTATTCTAAGTAGGATTCGAGGATTGAATGACTGTGACGAGCTTCAAACTCCTGAAGGCTGGGCGTTAGTGAAAGACGCAAAAGAATCACTGGATTCTATTCCAACCTGATTGAGAACCGACAGATGATTAGCCGTGCTGTGACAGAGCGCGTTGAACATTTTCACTGAGAGGGCGGGATTGTAGCCATTGACAACGGTGATGCCCAACATACAGCTTGCCATGGAAATGAGTAAGAAGGATTGGATGAAGACAGTAGGAAAGCAGAGAGACGAAAGGGACAAAGCATCTCCATACGCTTATCTGAAACTATCACCAATGAATTACATAAGTATCCCTATCTTTATTTTATGCTTTATTCATAAATCCTCCATAACCATTTGAATCCGCCTGACTGAGATTTACAAGATGACCATAGCTTGCTTCATACCAACAATCTCCATGGGATCGACCCTTACTCGCGTAAGTTTTATTACTTGGACGACCCAGTGCACTTGCTGGTTAGTTGTGTGAAGTTGTGATAAAGAGTTGAGGTTGCAATTGAGCGTACCATGTTAATGGCACCATTGATGATCACAATTTCGTGCACCAATAAGCCACCATGACAAGGAGCTCACCAAATGTCCAACTTAAGGACATTAACTAAAAGTGCTAGGTGGGAGACAACCCACCATGGTATGACCGTTCTTTTTTCAGTTAAATTTTAGTCTACTTTTGAGTTTTTATTGAACCTGGAATCATGCATAGCATTCATATTAAGCATTGCACTCTGCATACTGCATAAAAAAAATAAAAAAGGGAAAACACGCACGTGACGCGGCAGCGTCGCTGACGCGTCCGTGTCACTAGTGCAATGGGAAGAAAAGAAAACGAACAGAAAGTCATGCGAGAGCGTGGCTGGAGGCGCGCCATTAGCATAATTTGACCCCACGCGACCGCGTCATGTGGAACTTTGGCCTCCCATGCGACCGCGTCACCCACGCGGCCGCGTCCCATGAAAATCGACGTCAAAAAGGTGCATGGCCGAAAGTTGTGCTGGAATTGGGCTGGATTCGTGCTAGAAGCCCAAGCCCTCCCACGCGAACGCGTGCCCCATACGGCCGCGTCCTCTTTCAAAAATGGCCATCCACGCGATCGCGTCACCCAAATTTTTGGCAAAATACAATTCAAACAGAGTGTTGTGCGAATGCGAGGCTGCACTCGCGCCACTAGGACAAATCAAGTGACGCGATCGCGTGACCCACGCGTCCGCGTGCCTGACCTTATTGCACACCACGCGGCCGCGTCACCCACGCGACCGCGTCGCCAGCGTCGCCCACCTTATACTAATTTGCCATATATCTTATCTTTTCTTTCCCAATCCTAATTTTTCCCTCCCTCCTTTCTTACTCACTTCTTTCCCTTCTCATTCTTCTTATCTTTCATTTTATTTATTTGCATATTCCATTCATTGCATTTTAATTTAGTGTATATTCTTCATTCTCTTCTAAATTCATTATTTTTCCTTTGGTGTTGAATTTTCTTATTTAACTGTTGCATCTTCTCTTGAATTATTTTGAATGCTTAGTGACTTGTTTTATTCTGGTTAGGTAATATTATTTATATCAATGCCAATCTTTTCTACCTGTATCACTTTTGCATTTACTTGAATTTATATTATCTCTCCTTACCCACACATTCTTCCCTCATTTTTTGAAAATTTTTACATTATTGATATGCCATGTTTCTCCACTATTTTCTCACTTGCATGTTGTAGCTACCATGTAATTGAGACCCCATTATTTGGCATTAACCCACCCAGACTTTATTTATATTCTTATTTTTATTTCTAGGTTACTTTTTCTTCTTTTCCCTCTTCTTTCAGGATGGCCACCACAAAGGGAGAGAAAAAGCTTCTTACTGGGGAGACAAACAAGTTCATCTGCTCAATCTTTAGAGAAAAGCATCAGTTGAAGCAACCCGTCCACCTACACATCTTAGCATGCACCGAGGACGGTGCAATCTTTAAGTGTGGGGAGGTCTATACCGATCTCCATGGGTTAGTTACTCTTCTATCCCAACACCAATAGTTTATTTTCCTTGTTAGTTATTACATTTTCATGTTTGATTGCATATTTTACCACTTGGTTGAAGTAATAAATTTCTTTTCAAGACTTTATTTTATAATATTCACTAATTTAAATTGAAAATTTTTTGTGTTAAATTTGTTTGAAGTTGTATTTGGAACATGGTTTTTGATCCAAAGAACACACAACCTGTGAGATTTTAAGCTTATTTACATGGTTACATTATTTAACCATAAATTTTTATTCTTGTGTGTTTTCTTCTCTATAATTGTAATCTTTGCTTTGTTCCATTCTATATATCCAATATTTAATATATTTACATGCTTGTATATGATTGAGGCCATTGTTTGATTCTAGCTCACTTATCCCAAAATTAGCCTACCTTTTACATCACTCTTATTAGCCCCTTTGAGCCTTTAATTCCCTCTTATTCTATAAACCAGAATACTAGTCTTAAGCAGAAAAACAAATTTAAAATCCCAAGTTGAATCCTTAGTTAGCTTAAGAAAAAAAATTGTGTAATTGTTTAAGTGTGGGAAACCTATTGGGAATATGGATGATAAAAACAAAGGGTGGGAAGTTGAAAAGAATGAAATAATTCAAAATAAAATTTTTGGGAAGCATGCTCATGTGAAATCAAAATAATTGAATTACCATGTGCATTAAAAAAAATTAATTCAGTATTTGAATAAAGTGGATACAAAAGAATTCCCCAAATGCAAAATAAAGCAATGCACATGGGACAAAATTAAAACTAATACTTGAACATGTAACATCAAAAGTGGGAAAAATATGGGAGAATAGGTAAAGAAGCTTTGCTTTACAAAGTATGTATGTTAGGTGAGATCTTAGACTAATCAAGGATTCACTTAATTAGCTCACTTAGCCTTATATACATATTCCTACCTTTACCTCAGCCCCATTACAACCCTGAAAAGACCTCATGATGTTTGCATTAGTATATTAAATATTTGTTGATTGGTTAGATGAAGAACGAAGTTTAGAAACCATGATTAGAGAAGAATAAAGTGATTGACCCTAGACACTTGAGAGATTAGAGTGATATACACTTCCTGTGAGGGTTCAATGCTTGATTCTATGTTCCCTGCTTTCATAAGCTATCTTCTTACAAGTTTACTTGTCTTTATTTTATATGATTTGAATTAGTGGAATTTGAATTATTTGTCTTGGAGAACTTATTTACTTTTAACCAAGTAGGTAGAATCATTTTTGCATGTAGTTGCATTCATATAGATAGGGTGCATTTCATACATTCTACCATTCCTCTTCATCTCTTTATAGTTTCTCTTGAGTTTAGCATGAGGACATGCTATTATTTAAGTGTGGGGAGGTTGATAAACCCATATTTTATGATATAATTTGTACTGAATTTAAGTGTTTTATTCAATCCTTTACCCACTTATGCATGTGAAATTGTATGTTTTTACTTTCCCTTCCTTATTATGTGATGTATGTGAAAAACATGTTTTCTAGGCTTTAAAAATATTAATTTTAATTATCTTTTATTGCCATTCGATGCCGTGATTCGTGTCTTGAGTAATTTCAGATATTCCAAGGCAGGAATGACTTAAAGGATGAAAAGGAAACATGCGAAAAGGGAAGGAAAGCTTGAAACGGAGTTGTTGAAGAAACTGGAAGCGACGCGACCGCATGGGCGACGCAGCTGCATGCCAGCGCGAAACGGCAGTGACGCGATCGCATGACTGACGCGATCGCGCGCCTTGAGAGAAACGCATATGACGCGGACACATGAATGACGCGGCCGCGTGACATGGAAAACTCCGGATGACGCGACCGCGTGACCCCCGCGGACGCGTGACAGAGGCCACGCACCAGAAATTGCAGAAAACGATCTCAGCATTTTCTGGAACCCTTTTCGGCCTAAATCCAAGTCCAGAAGGCATAGACCAGAAGTTATAAAGTGGGAGAATGCATCCATTCATAATCATGCTTTTGATAATTCATAATTTTAGGATTAGATGTAGTTCTGAGAGAGAGAGGTTCTCTCCTCTCTCTTTAGGATTAGGATTTAGATTTAGGATTTTATTTGCTTTGAGGATTATCTTTTTATCAGGTTCAATATTCCTTTTTCATCACTTGCTTTTCAATTTAGTATGAATTCTTCTATGTTACAGATTACTCTTTCGAATTAATGTTATTTGAGGTATTTCAGTTAATATTGCTTTCTTTTATTTATGTTATTGATTATTCCCAATCTGAAGACATTTTTATTCCAGTAGATTTAATTCCTTTTCCTTTTGGTCTTGGTTAAGAAATCAGTAACTCAGGAGTTATCTTAGCTCAACATAATTGATAACTGTTATCTTTGCTAATTGAACTGAACTTCAATAATCCCAACCTTTTCTTAGGAAATAAATAGGATTCGAAGGTCAAACTAATTAGTCCCTTGACTTTCCTTTGCTTTAGCAAAGGTTAACTAAGTGGAATTAACATTCAACTTTCATTATTATTGATAAAAATAACTATGTCTGGACTTCCAATTTCTCATACCTTGCCAAAAGGGTTTGCTTTACAGTATTTATTTATTTTAATTGCCATTTAAATTATTTGCCATATTCATTCCTCATTCTCAAACCCCAATTTACAATCTCCATAACCAATAATAAGAACACACTTCCCTGCAGTTCCTTGAGAAGATGACCCGAGGTTTAAATACTCGGTTATCAATTTTAAAAGGGTTTGTTACTTGTGACAACCAAAACGTTTGCACGAAGGGATTTCTATTGGTTTAGAATCTATATCTACAACGTGACTAATTTTATAAAATTCTTTACTAGCAAAAATCATAACGTCAACCATCCTTCCAAGTATTTTATCAAACACTTGGAAGGCATAAAAGGAAAGCATAGTAATTTGACAACAAGAATGAATTCTAACAACAACTAATTGCAAAGAATCAACAACAACAAATCAATTAAACAATAAAAGAACATGAATCATGAATTTCATTAAAAGGAAAATAGAAGAACAAGAGTGCATCAACATAAAAGTAAAGAATTACAATAATTAGAGTATAAAACTAGAGAGAGGGAGAGTAGAAAGGCAAGAATTGATAAAGGAAAAGTAAATCAAAGCATGAATTAAACCTAGATCTAGAGAAGAATTAAACCTAATCCTAATCCTAATTCTAGAGAGAAGAGAGAGCTTCTCTCTCTAGAAAACTAAACTAAAACTAGATCTAAAAATGTGTAGTGTCTCCAATGAATGGAATGATGCTTTCCCCTTCAATCCTTGGTCCTTTTAGCCTTTTTCCGCCAAAGATTTAACTCAAAACTGGGCCAGAAGCCCTCCAAAAATCGCCAGGCATGATTTTACTAAAGAGGTCACGTGCGGGCATCAACGCATATGCGTCATGTGCGCGTATGCGTCCCTGGAGTTTCGCGATCCACGCATATGCGTCTAGTGCGCGTGCGCGTCCATGGGTGCGTCCCAAATCTTTGGCTCTTCATGATTTTCCCACTTTGCATGCTTTCTCTTCACTCCCTTGATCCATTCCTAGCCCTTTTCAATCTGAAATCACTAGCAAACATATCAAGGCATCTAGTGGAATCAAAGGGAGATTAGAATTATTAAATTAAAGACCTAAAAAGCATGTTTTCACACTTAAGCACAAATAAAGGAGGAATCACAAAATCATGCTATTTTATTGAATAAATGTGAGAAAAGATTGATAAAATGCTCTAAATTCAACACAAGATAAACCCTAAAAACAGGGTTTATCAAATCCCACATAACATTCTCTTTTAAAAACATGTGGGCGGTACACCACTACAAACCCCACACACGTCTTGAAACTGGGCAAGCGGTAAACCACGACAAACCTTGCCAGGTCAAAGCTCAAAACAACCTTATTTTCAAATTCATTATAAATCATTCATTCATATCCATTCAGAATCATTCAAAATCATTCATTAAGGCTATATTCGTCATATACATATCACATTTCTACACTTCTCATTCATACTTCATTATGTCTCAAGCTTTCTTCACTAACAAGTTACCTTTTTCAACATTCCTAATCATACTCCACTACCTAAAATACATCTATCAGGCTTTAACAAGAATTACAAAGGTCTTGAAAGTTAGAGAAATGGTTTGAAAAGCAAAAAATTTATTTTTCAGAAAAACAGGGGTCCCGCGAACACATGCACCTGATCGCGTACGTGAGACACCAAACCCGAAGGGAATGGTTGTGTCACGTGCAGGTAGTTGCATACGCAAATCCTGCAGGATGACAAATTGGCTGGGTTGGGCCTAATACGACCCGTTTCGGCCCATTCGACCCAATCTTGGGCCAAATTCTTTAAAATTTGTCAAAATTCTTATTTTAATTCGCTCTATCTCATTTAACTATAAAATTAAATTTCTTGATTTATTTTATTAATAATTAATTTATTAGCTAATTATTTACTAATTTTGCGGGTTTTATAATCCCTGCATTCAATGCAGGGTTTCGTGCGTCCATCGCACCATTAATGGGAACCTCCAGTAGCTCCAATCTCCCCTGCTTTCAAGGCACTAAGAGTTGTGTCTAACACACCAGGCCATGTGTCCAACTTGCCATTTAATGCATTTAACGCAGCTTTCAAATGTACCTTCAGTAGCTGTCCAACAAGCCTTGCGTTCAACGTATGGTTCCATGCGTCTAACGCACTATACAAGATGCTCCAGGATCCCAAATTTTGGGCCATGTGTTCAACGCACAAGCCATGCGTTAGACGCACCACATTGGCCAGCTGCCAGGGCCTTCCAAATCATTCACTAATCTTTCCAAATATCAGGATTTTGATTGGATGATCCAAGGTTAAGCACAAGCCCATGTTATCAAGCCTTAATTACCAATTATGAAAAGAATCACCAATGGCTTAACTTGAGAGGAAAAACTATGTGAGAAGTATTAATTAGATTAGATTTGATTTTGTTTTATTTGATTGAGTTTTGAATTCTGGATTTCAGGTTTAGGGTTATCATTTAAAAGGAGCGAGAGACACACACGTGAGCTCTCTTCTTTAAGCCATTTTCAATTCATTGTTTATGTTTCCTTTGCACCATGAGTGACTAATATCCTCTGTTAAGGTTAGGAGCTCTGTTAATTCTAATAGACTAATGTTATAGATTTTCTACTTTCGAATAATCCATTGATGTTTTCTTAAGAAAAAAGTTTTTGTTCTTCATCACAAGAATTTGAATGTATAGGAAAATAGTTCTAATCCAAATTGAATTCTATTATTAACTTGGAAAAGTTGGTTATTGGAACTAAGCTTGAAAACTTCTTCTCATAATTCTTTAAGTTTTAAAACTAGTTTTGATAAGTGACATTAAATCAACTAGGGTTATTTCTTAAGAGAAATCGAGGACTTAACGATTTATTAAGTTAAGAGATATAGAATCAACAAGGGATTGGAGTTTGATTAACTATGATTTGCCATGGATATATCTTTGTATCCACAAAGTAGATAGTGAAAAGCACTCCTCCTGAAGTTTAAACATCTCTGAAACCTTAACGCTTTTATTCATATTACTTCCTTAACCGTTTATAATTTGCTTTCATTTAATTCTATGTTTTTATACTAAATACCTCTAAAACTTAATTTTTAATTGTCTAACTAGATTAATCAGTTAACTATTGCTTGCTCCGTCCATTAATCCTTGTAGGAAAAATAACTCATTTATCGTGGTATTACTTGATACGATTTGATGTACTTGTCGAGTTTTGGAAAAGCCCATCAAGTTTTTGGGTGTCGTTGCCAGGGATTAATTAAGATAACAACAAACCAGTTAATTAATTATCTATATTAGACCTTTTTTTTCCATTTATCACCTCACTGGAAATTCTCTTCACTTTAACATAGGGAGTTTCCACTTTTCTTATTGTCTATGTGTTTATGTAGGGCAATAAGGATAAAGAACCTTTCCACTTTGATCCAGAGATTGAAAGAATACTGATGTTGGATAAATGTCGGTCTAGAATTTCTTAAAGGAATTTTGTTGCAAGCATAGTCCAAACCAACAATTTATCCACCAATCAAAGTTTAAAAAGGTTGTCACAATACAAATCAAAATAACTGAGAGTATTAAATCTCAGGTCGTCTCTCAAGGAATTGCAGGGAGGTGTGCAAATTATTAGTTATGGGGTATATTTTTGGGGTTTTGGATTTGATGAACAAGAAATTAAAACCAACAATTAAAGAAATATAAATGCTAAAAGGCTACTCATGGCAAAGATCAAGAGTCAAGGTTTCCTATCTTGGACCATTGACCACAACATGGTGATTACAAAGGATTAATTCCACTTAATTATCCTCTAACAATTGAAGGAAAGTCAAGTGGACATAATTGGTCCTAGAACTAATTAACAACCCTAAACCACCAATGGAACTGGACATCAATAATCTCAAGGGACCTAAGTCCTCAATCACAAGCCAAGAGTACCAAAATCTACTCTAAAAACCAACCAAACATTTTATCGAACACTTGGAAGGCACTAAAAGGAAAGCATGGTAAAAGGACAAGAATAATAAAATCTAAAACTACCAAATGCAAGAAGATAACAATAACAACTCAATTAAACAAGGAACATAAAACATGAAATTGCATTAAATAAACTCAAATTCAACAAAGGTTAATAAACAAAAAAGCAACAAAATAAAGGGAATAGCAAGTAAAACTAAAGAAACAAAGGTGCAAGAACAATAAATTGCAACGAAAGTAAATGAAAACAAGAATTAAACCTAAATCTAAGGGAGTTCTAACCTAGATCTAACATAATTTTAGAGAAAAGAGAGAGTTTCTCTCTCTAGAATATGACCTAAAGCATGTTCTAAACTATTTCTAATTGTTCTCCCCTTGTTCCCTCTTGAATTCTACATCAAATAACTCCAGAAATGAGTGGATTGGGCTTCTGCAGCCCCAAAAATTGCCCCTAGCCCATTTCATTAATGAGGTCATGTGCTACTTGTCACGCGTACGCGTAGGTCACGCGTACGTGTTATATTGCAATTCTTTAGGTCACGCATACGCGTGGGTCATGTGTACGCCTCGCATAGCAGATTTTCAAAATTTCATTTCTTCATGAATTCTCCATTTTTGCATGCTTTTTCTCCATTCCTTCAACCCAATCTTTGCCTTCTAAACTTGAAATCACTTAACAAACACATCAAGGCATCAAATGGAGTTAAAGTGAATTAAATTTATCAATTTTAGGGTATAAAAAGCATGTTTTTAATCATTAAGCACAATTTAGGGAGAATTACAAAATCATACTATTTTATTGAATAAATGTAGGAAAAATTGATAAAATCCACCAAATTCAATACAAGATAAACCATAAAATTGTGGTTTATTATTCTCCCCACACTTAAACAATAGCATGTCCTCATGTTAAACTCAAAAGAGACAAAAGGGATAATCAATTTATTCAATGCAAACTATCTATGCAAACTACCTACACGTAATCTATCTAAATGCAATGCATGCAACTACTTGGTCAAAATAAATAAATTTCCAAGAATATATATAGGACATAAGGGCTAAAGCAATCTTAATCAAATCAAATCCACAATTAAATTGAGTTATTGAAAAGAATTTTACAAACTTGCAAGTAAGAGATGATCATAGGTGAAAACATAGAATTGAGCAATGGAACCCTCACCGGATGTGTATCCGCTCTAGTCGCTCAAGTGTATAGGGTTGATTCACTCAATTCTCCTCTAATCATGCTTTCTAAGATTTGTTTTTCATCTAACAATCAACAATCATTCAATGCATGCATAGAATAATGCATTGATGTTTTCTTAAGAAATAGTTTTCATTCTTCATCACAAGGATTTCAATGTATAAAAAATAGTTCTAATCTGAATTGAATTCTATTATTAACTTGGAAAAGTTGGTTATTGGAACTAAGCTTGAAAACTTCTTCTCATAATTCTTTAAGTTTTAAAACTAGTTTTTATAAGTGACATTAAATCAACTAGATTTAATTCTTAAGAATTGTGTGGATTTAAATCAGTGAATGTGCCTCACCTCTTATCATAGTTAATTGATAAAAGGACCAGCAATTCATCATGGTCCCAAACCCAAACTGGGTGCCTCCTTCTGCTATGCCCCCTGTAGATGCAATGACGGCGTCAACAGAGCCTATGGTGGGTGATTCCTCCAGTGCCCCCCAGTAGGATTCCCCTCCACCACCATTCGTCATCCGGCTAGGGATTTGGCTCGGTGGCATGCTGTCGCTATTCAATTTTTTAATCTTAAGTTTGTTTATCTTAAGTTTTTGTGTTTCTATGTGTTTGTTATTGTGAAGTTTCTTCTCCGACAGGTTTGCACCAAACTCCAATGCTTGCACACAGGATCGGAGATCAACAAGGTCATTAAGTCCATGTACGATAGCCCATGGCCGACCTACACGCAGATCTTGGCTGAGACCAGAGAGCGATGGTTTTCAAAAGTGAGCGGAAAGAACTCAATTTTGTTTGAATTAATTAATTGTATTTTATTCTGACTAACTAAACTTGGTAAATCACTTTGTGTAGTTGAAATTCATATGGGATGCAGAACACAATCTCATGATCTGGAAGATCTATGACCACGGGGCAGCCAAACGACTTCAGTAGATGATGAGCGAGGTTTGTTAGGAGAAAGACTGCCTAACATCGTAGATCTGTCCAAACATCAAGAAAAAATTGGAGGCCTATTTTAGAGATAACGAGGGGTTCAAGTGTCGTCGTCTGATGAACATTGCTAACAAGGCTTCCCCCAAGTCGTCGAGGTATACGAGTGGGTCCGCAGCTTTCATGAAGACTGTAAACCCCACATAAAATTATGAATAATTAGCTAATAAATTAATTATTAATTAAAGAAATTAGAAAAAATAGAATTTTATAGTTTAATGAGTTTGAACAAATTAAAACATGAATTTTGACATTAATTTTAAAGATTTTGGCCCAGAATTAGACCGAACGAGCCAAACTGGACCTAAATCGGGCCCAAGGCCCAACCAACAAAACCCAATACACATAGGGCCCATTTGGAAAGCTTCAAAAATTACTTTTTTGAGCTTTTAACTTATGAAAAGTAGTAGTATTAATGTTTGATGTAATTTTTAAAACTAAATTGGAGCTTTTTAAAAAGCTATTTAAGTGTTTATGGAGAAGTTAAAAAAATGACTTCTCTCGTAATAAAAAGATTTTTATCATATTTCTTTTAAAATAAGCACTTTTAGAACTAAAAAAACCAAACACAAAATAACTTATTTATAAGTTACTTTTAATATAAGTATTTATTATTTAAGCTATTTTTTCATAACAAGCTTAATTAACCTGTTTACCCAAACTGGGCCTTAATGAACTCTCCTTCTTCCTCGTTCATTCAGCAAGGAACGCTGAAGAGGGAAAGGAGTTCATGGAACCCTAACTCAAATTTCCATCCAACTTCAATCTCTTGTATCTTCCAACTCCGAGCTCCGATCGCCACACCGTTTACGGCCACACGTCCACTGTGTCGAGCTCTACAAAGCCTAGTAATCAATTTGGTAAGGAAGTCATTCAATTCTCCCTTCCCTAATTTCGAAAATTCAATGTTTTGGGTTTTGATATTTTTGGTTAATTTGATTTTTAGGGTCAAATTAGCTTGAGGAATTAGCGGGCTTTTGTTCAATTAAGTCACGGTAAGGTAAGGATTCTCAAATCCTAGTGAATTCTTTGATTAATTGTAGTTGAGCATTAAGTTTGTGTATATGAATGTGGTAATATGTAATAGGTTGTGTATATGTGAAATTGGGCACGTTTGAGGAGATTAGAAGCTTGGTGGAGCTTTGGGTGCTACAATCTTGGAGGTTGAGAACCTTGGGGCTGAGTTTTATGCAAATTTGAGGTGTCTTTGGCTTAAGGGAGAAATCGGACAAGGTATGATTTTGGATTCTCATATGTAATATATAATGTGTCATGAAAACTTAGACTAGATGACCCTAAGAAAGGTTGTATGGTATGTATGGTTGAGGATTAATGATTTGTGTTGATATTATTGTCTTGGCAGTTGAAATATATATTGAATAATTGATGATGGTAAATGTTGAGTAATAATGATGATGAGATTGTGTAATGATAATGAATTATGAAAATGATGTTGGATAGAGAAATTTATGTATGGTTTGTGTTGAAAATAGTTGAGAGTAATTTGGTTAGGAGTTATTGATAACGAATAACGATTATGGGTATGGGGTTGTAATGTTGTGAAAAGAGGTTATGTGTTTTGAGGTTTTGGTAGGAAATAAGGATTGGTGTTGTTTTTGAAAATCTAAATTTGGACCAACTTCGGTGAGTCATAACTCGGCTTCCAGACCCTTTAATTTTGTCAAACTTGATTTAAATTAAAATTGGATCCGTGAAGTTTATGTCGTTCAAAGAATGGATGAAAAATATTTTAAAACAAAAGAGTTATGTGTGTTTGAAGTTTGGTGCACGAAAAGTGAATTCAGCAACTTTGGTGGTTTTGGGGGGAAAATAAAGGCATGCGTACGCGGCTGACACACGCAACGCGAATGGTGGACACTACCCAGACGTCTTGCGTACGCGAAGCAGTCCGTGTACGCGGACCCTTGCTTTTTACACCCCTTGCATACGCGAGACACACGCACGCGATGCATGATTTCATTTCGGGCAGGATGGGAGATTTTCAAGTCCGCATACGCGGCTATATGAAGTGCGTACGCGAGCCCCTGTTTTCGCAATACATGTGATTTTTTATGTTTTATCAATCCTCTAGCTTCCCAACCTCTTTTACCTACTCTTTTTGGTCCGATACCTAGTTTTTGAACTTAGGAAGGATAGTATACTCATAGAGGAAGTTGAAAAAGAAGAAATTGAGTTAGAAAACTGTAAGTAAATATGTATATGAGATTAATAATAATTAAGTTGATATTGAATGAGTTGAGGAAGTGTGAAAGGCTGAGTATGAGATGTATGAGGCTGAAATGATGCCGATTAATTGAGAATGATGAATTATTATTGAAATATGATTGATGATTAAATGATTACGATTAATTGAAGAAGTGCGGAAATGTTGCGAGTATGTTGGAGATGCATATATGAGTTAATGAATGAATTTGATAATTGAGGCCTGATTGAGATTGTTGATGTTGATTATGTTTAAGTTTTCTCTCTGTTTGTAAAGCGTGGCGGGCCCTATATCCCGAGAGCGTAGTGATGCGGTATTTTATAACCTACAAACTAACCGGCAAGTGCCCCGGGTCGTACCAAGTAATACCTTACGTGAGTAAGGGTCGATCCCACGAGGATTGATGGATCAAGCACCAATTATTGAGTGATATGCTTAGTTAGACAAACAGAAAATAGTATTTGGAAGTTCAAAGAGCATTAAATAGTAAATTAAGAATATTAAAGACAGGAAGATAAATAAGTTGGGAATAAAATATAGAGAAAACAGTTAAGGTTTCATAGCTTTCTATTTTTTCGGATTAACTTTTCTTACTAACTAATTTAATCATGCAAGATTTAATTCATGGCAAACTATATATGACTAGACCCTAATTCCTTAGACCTTCCTAGTCTCCTCTAAAATTTATTAACTGCCAATTCCTTGGTCAATTAATTCCAATTAGAGGGTGATGATCAATTTCTAGTTTATATGCCAAAAGAATCCTAATTATCCAAAAATAAGGGGATTATATGTCACGTATCCCGTTAAATACAAACAATTAGAAATTCAGTATAATATGTTTTCAAGTTGTTGTTCAAGTAAAGAGCTTTTTTAAGTTTTACAAGAACTCAATTAGAACATCGATCATACTTCCGTTCCACCCATATTCAGAAAATAAAGAGCGAAAACAATTATTGAAATATAAATCAAAACATAGATTAAATTAGAAAGATCAAACGAATAAATCCATACAAATAGACAGAGCTCCTAACCTTAACAATGGAGGATTAGTTGCTCATGATTCAGAGGAGAAAAATAAGGGTTCTGGTAAAAATGTCCTGTCTGTCCAACTGATGGCATCTAAATTCCTATTTATAACTAATCTTAATAAATTTAAAATCTAATTATCTAAAATTAAAAATAATATCATTTCCTAAAAATAAGATTTGAATTTAAATTTGAATTAATTAACAAGTCTTCAGTTGATGGGTAGGGACCACTTGAATTGTCCATTCTGCAACTTCCAATCTGTGTTTTCTGGGCTGAAAACTGGGTCAAAACAGCCCAGAAATTGCCCCCAGCATTTTTCTGCGTTTTCTGCACGTGGCGCATGTCACGCGTACGCGTCAGTCACGCAGACGCGTCGCTGGTCTTCTTCGCAAGTCACGCGGACGCGTCGATCACGCGGACGCGTTGCTGAGAAAATCCTCAATTCATGCGTGCACGTCGGTCACGCGGACGCGTCGCCATGGATACCTCCAATTCACGCGCACGCGTCAGGCATGCGTGCGCGTCGCTCCTCGCGGCCATCTCCTTTGATTCTCATGCTGCAAAAACTCCATCAAATCTAGCCGAATGCTACCTAAAATAAACATTATTGCACAAAACTCAAAATAACATCCATAGTGGCTAAAATATAATTAATTCTTGATTAAACTCAACAATTTAAGTGTAAATTTACTAGGAAAAGATAGGAAAGACGCTCACGCATCACGTGGCGAGCGTTATATCCCGAGAGCGTGGCGGGCGCTATATCCCAAAAGTGTGGAAACACTTTAACCCAGGAAATGCGACGGACACTATATCCCATGAGGGTGACGGACACTATATCATGAGACTGTGACGGACACTATATCCCAAGGGTGCAGAGGCATGTCAGAGAGACGATATCTGGGTTATTGATGAATTGATTTTTGACGGTTTAGAATTTCTCAAATAAAATCTCGTCGAAGTATAGTTTCTAAACCAAGCAATAATCCTTTCATACAAAAAAGTTGTTTGTCACTAAAACAAACCCCTAAATTTATAAACCGAAGTATTGAACCTCGGGTCGTTCTCCCTAGGAATTACAATAAAGTGTCTTGTTATTGGTTTTGAGTTATTTTGGGGTTTTGGATAAGAAGCATGAAAAGTAAATGGCAATGAAAATGAACTAACAACTATAAAAGGCTCTTGGCAAGTTATGAGAATTAGAAGTCCTATCCTAGTTATCCTCCTCAATTGTGATGAGAATTGTTCATGGCTACCACTTAGTTAACCTCTAACCATGGAGGAAAGTCAAGTGGATGAATCAATTTGATTCCTCAAGTCCTAATCAACTCCTAAAGGAAAGACTAGCTTTAGAGGCATTCAAATCAATTAGCAACTAACAACAATTAATTGCATTGAATTAACAACAACAATCAAGGAAATCACAATTATCATGAATTACCTCAAATTGCATTATTGAAGGGAAACAAAGGAACAACAATCTATCCAAAACAAAATGAAGGATTACAATTATTAAAGCACATAACTAGAAAGAGGAAGAGGAGAAGATTAAGAATTGATAAATGAAAAGTGAATCAAAGCATGAATTAAACCTAGATCTAAAAAGAGAGATTAACCTAAACCTAATCCTAATTCTAGAGAGAAGTGAGAGCTTCTCTCTCTAAAACTAACTCTAAACTAATCCTCATTATGCTATATGATTCCCTAGATTCAATAATTGCCTCCCCCTTCAATCCTTGATCCTTTTATTCCTTCCTATCAGCAATTGGCGCCAAAAATGGGTTCAGAAACCCTCTCAAATCGCCAGGCACGTGTTGCATTAATGAAGTCATGTGCTGTCACCGGCGCGTGCGCGCACAGTACGCGTGCGCATCCCTGGTCAATTCTGTAATGTACGCGCGAGCGCCTTGTGCGCGTGCGCGTACTTGGCCGAGATCAATTCTTTTGTCTTTTGTGCTTCCCTCCATTTGCATGCTTCCTTCCTTGCTCCTTTGATCCATGCCTAGCCTATTTCAATCCTGGAATTACTAGCAAACACATCAAGGCATCTTATGGAATCAAGGAAAAATTAGAATTAATCAAAATAAGGCTTAAAAAGCATGTTTTTACACTTAAGCATAAATATGGGAGAGATAACAAAACCATGCTAATTCATAGGCTAAATGTGATTAAAGGTTATCAAAATACTCTAAATTCAATACAAGATAAACCCTAAAAATGGGGTTTATCAGTTATCTAACTGGTCTGTCGGGTTCTGACAAAGTAACTAACACATGAACTCACAGCTAGTAGAAAAGGGATACATCATATGCATATGTGTGTTTTGTTTGATTGTGCATTAATTGGGTTGCCTATGTGATTATTATGCTTACCTGCTATATTTGCTACCTTCCGTATCTGTATCCTACTTGTGTTTATTTTGTCTGTATTGCTTGTTTATGTACCAGAGTTTTGGAGAATAGGAGGAAGGCAAGAAGCTGAGGGAAGAAGTTAGAATTAAGTAGAATTGAGATAGGATTAAGAAAATTAGACAAACTACCCTATTTATGGTCTTCAATTTATAAATTTTAAGATTTGAATCTAAGTGTCAAAGTTCTAGGATTGCTCTGACTTTTTCGGGACCTTATATCTTATTTATGTGGGTACCATTATCATACTGAGAACCTCCGATTCACATACTATATATATGTTATTGTTTTCAGATACAGGTCGAGAAGCACCTCGTTAAGCACCTGGAGTTTTCTCTGCAAGCAAAGATAGATATTTTTGGGATTGATGTATTTTATTTATGCCTTGTTTATAGGTTTATACTTTATAAAGTCTCCTACATGTATATATAACTTATGTTTAATCCTCTTAGAGGCTTTGGGAGAACTAGGTACTTAACTTATGTATGTCGGGGTATTTGAGTTATACTTATATACTTATGTATGTAAATATTCTCCAGCCAACCTTGGCTTCGCAGGTCGAGTTCGGAGCTTGCTATCTTGTATTTTGGAACTCTATCGTTTATATATTTCATGTCTTACCCTTATCTGTTTACCGGTTTATGTTTTCTTGAGTGTTGCGCTTTTTATTTTTCACATCTTTTTTTTTACTTTTCTTCAAGGCTCCTATGTACAACTTTCTTCAACTATATATATATATAGACTGGTAAGAAATTTGGCATTGTTTAATATTTTAGTAGTTACTTGAATTAGTTTTTAATTTGTTCATTTATTTTATAAGCATGTAATTGATTTATAAGCATTCTTGTTTTGAATATGATCTTTGGTGTTATCCTTGCTCTATTGATATATACTTATATAGTTCTGTATGAATTGAACTAAGCTGAGCTGATATAGAACTGCTATGTTGGTTTAACTGGTTGATTTGTGTGGTTGATGATGAGAGAATGTTTGAACCATATACAAAGTGGGTTCATAGTTAAACTGGTTCTGATACGGTTTGACTAGTTTATAATGTGTTAAAATATTTTGGTTTATTTTAATTTAGAATGGTTAAACTAAGTTGTAAGTATGTAGGATGCTTGATGTCTCCGAAATTATAATAGAAAAGTGTTTTACCCAAAACATTTAGTATTTGTATTATAGCATCCTAACTTCCTAACTTGAATTCATTTACCAAAATTTGTTGTCATTAAACTGAATTTTGTGATAATGATGGGTGATGATGATGAAGACTAGAATAATTGTCAAGAAAAGAAAACACTACTCCATATCTAGAATTAAAGATAAAAAGGTATTTGTCACTCCAAGCTTTTTATTGTTCTTTTTCTTACTTTATCTACTTCTTTTAATTTTAATTTTTAGTAGCTTAATATCCTTCTAACTTGTTTAATTTCATATATCATTAATTTATTAGGTACTATATGGTGCTGTTAATGTGACATCATGAGCAATATTGTGTATAATATGTTAAGGATTTGAGATATTTAGTGAGTTTGATGATGATACTTATTATAACCATATATAGCCAGTAGCTTGAGAATTATATGCTGATGATCTTAGTTGTTAAATTTTGGATTATCATAATAATAAACAAGGATGATGATTTACATATCTAGGACTAAAGATGATGATGGATTATCATATATATTTGTCTGTCATTGTTTAATTTGTTCATTTATTTTATTGGTTGATATATTAATTTGTAGTCTAAGTCGTTGGATCCTATGGCGATACTGGCGGAGACTTTCAAGTATACCCATATTTTGAAGGTAAACAATGAGAGATTTACTAACAAGCAGTTTGTGGCCCATTATGTGAGTTTAAATTAATCATAAGTTTCTACTTTAATTGGTTTAAAATCAATTATTTAACTATTATCGTAATCACAACTAACGTGTGTGACGTAAGAGGAGTACGTGCAGAGGTTGGAGGCCGCGACCCAGCAATCTCATCCGCCTAGTGGGGAAGACGAAACTGGATTCGAGACCTCAGTAGTAGATCCTGGTAGGATTTGGCACGAGACCGCCTCTAAACCCCACAAGAATCGCTGCTTCGGGTTGGGGTTGTTCTTCGCCAATGGCCTCTACTCCTCCACGTTGGCAGCTTCCTCTGTCACCAGCCCTGCTGATTCCTAAGAAGTTGTCGACTTGAGGGAGGAGGTGTAGAAGCTAACACAGGAGCTTCACTAGTAAGTGGAGCAGTCTGAGCAGAGGTATCGAGACCTTCTTACACGTGTTACCGTTAGCTTGGACCTGATGGAGAAGCTGGAGTAGCTCAATCTGTTGTGATAGCAGATGGAGGAGTACATCGAGCAGATGCGCACTAGAGGCAACGGCGCTGCTAGTTCCGACGGCAATGTTGCTGGTGGGGCACCGACGACAGCACCTACTCCGCCACCTCAGTAAGGGGACCATGACGCTGACGACAACGAAGATTACCAGGATCTGTATGTGTTAGGATTGTATGCATTTTTATTTGTCTACTTCATTGTATTCTACGTCTATAACATTTTATTGTATTCAAACAATTTATTTTTTAATAAAATAATTTGTTAATTTCTACTAACTTTAAATTTCTACCAATAATTTTGTTAACAAGAGTCTACTAATTGTGGTTTAACTGTGTCAAAAAATAAAAAAATAAAAAAATATTTCCGTCGAATTTACCAACACAATCTTGCCAAATCCATTGAAAAAATCGATGGAAAATCCGCTGATAATTAGCGTCGGACCAAAGAATCCGATGGTATGCAATTTTTGGTGACATTTATACCGTTAACTCAAGGACGACGTTAAATTCGACAGTAACTTTTTTACCGGCGGATTTATTTGATGAATCCGACGATAAATCCAATAATAATCAGTGCATTTCTTGTAGTGATCATCAAAAAATTGGGATTTGATTAACTATGATTTTTTATAGATACATCTTTGCATGATCAAAGTAGATAGTGAAAAGTATTCTTCCTAAAGTTTAAACATCTCCAAAACCTTAATGCTTTTATTCATATTATTTCCTTAACCGTTTACAATTTGCTTTCATTTAATTCTCTATTTTTGATATTGATTACCTCAAAATTTTAATTTTCAAATGTCAAATTAGATTAATCAGTTAACCATTGCTGACTTAATCCATTAATCCTCGTAAAAACGATAACTCACTCATTGTGGTACGTGTTACTTGATACAATTCGATGTCCTTGCCAAGTTTTGAAAAAAATCCATCACTCCTCTTAATTTTTTTTCTCCTCCATCATCATCATCTACTTCGTGTGTCTGTGTATGTGTGTATATGCGTGCGTGCGTGTATATGTGTTTTTAGTAAAACTATTGAACAAAGAAATTTGGGTGCACAATACATAACCCAAAACTATGAAATAAAACTATTGAGTACAGAAGTTTTCATGCACAACACAGAACTCAGAACAATAGCAATAGAAGGAAATTTTTTAGTTATGTAGCAAAATTTTTTAGGCTGTGTGTAAAATTGTGCTATATCGATAAGTTTATGTGCTATATACAAAATTTTCTGTGTTATATGCAAAAATTTCTATACTATATCAACAAGTTTATGTGTTATGTATAAAAATTTTTGTACTATGTGCATAATTTTGTTTTTTATATCAATAAATTTTTTTATTTTTCAACAAAAATTTTTTGCACTATATCCATGGTTGTCAAACTCGCGAGTTAACTCAGACACAAATTCGTTTCTGGGTAGACTCGGGTAGACTCGGATAGACTCGAGCAGAATCGATCAAACTCGCGAGTTTGAGAGCGAGTCAATGAGTTTGATTTGGGTGCCAATTTTCGCCAAAACGGCGTCATTTTGGGCCAAAAAAAAAAGGAAAAAGGGAAAGGGCTTCGTTCATGTAAGGAAACCCTAATCCCAAACGGCCAAACCACGCTAACACACAGAACCGAGAAACACTCTCTTCTCCAAGACTCCAAGCCCTCACTCTCTTCTCCAAGCCCATCGTGCCGCCATCCACCGTTGTCTGCGCCCCCACGCTGAAGGCTGGACTGATCCCGCGCCATCTTCTTCCTCGAGGTGCAGCGCTGCCACCATCGTTCAAGTCCACTCCTCAGTCCTCACTTCGTCGGTGACGCTGAAGGCTGACGGCGACGCTGAAGGTTCCTCGACGCTGAACGGCACTTCTATTCTTTCCCTCGTTCCTCGCCTTTGGTCTGCATTCCTCGCCCTCTGTTCTGCACTTCTGTGGTTATGCATGAGCTAAAGGTTGCCTGAGCTGCCTTTCTTCTTCTTTGGTTCTGCCTGAGCTTCCTTCTTCAAGGTAATTTTTTTTCCAAATTTAAATATCAATAATTTCGGTTCTGCCTGAGCTTCCATCGATTCTGCCATTTTTGTTCTGATTTCTGATATTAATAGTTTAATTTTTTTTTAGTTTAAATTCTCATCATCTGGTGTGATGAATGATGAAATTGGTTATTGAAATTTGATGGAAAAAAAAATTTAAACATGCTTTAATAAATTAATAATGTATAAAAAATTAAACGGATGCTTTAATAGTTTAATTAGTGTTAGATACTTAGACTGTTAGTTACTTAATTAGTTATTTTTTGTTGAAGAATTTGAATATCTGAAACTGAAATACTAAAATTCTGAAATGTTAGGGTTAGTTTAGTTTGTTTTTAATAGCTACTTCTTATAATTTGTAGTTGTTACTTGTTAGTGTTGCTGTGTTGGTTATGAATTTATCAACTTTGATAGTGAACTAGTGGATAACTTGGCAATTGAATCCTGAAATCTGAATTTGTTATTTATCATTTATTCATTTTTATCAACTTTGATCAATTTGCAATTGAATCTAAATGTTGATTTAGGGACAAAAATACAAAATATATGATGAAAATGGTGAAGGTGATGATGTTGATGCCATGGAAGATGAAGATGTTGGAGGATTTTAGTTTTAGTCTTTTACTTTATTAGAACATTTAATTGTTACTTTGTTATTTTCTTTTTTTTTTGTGTTATATGATGTTTTAATTGTGTGATTGTGTGTTTTATGTTGAACTAGATGCATATTTGTGATTTGTGAAGGATTTGAATGTGTGATATAGAGTACTTGTTATAATTGTAATATTATGTTAATTTATTATATTTTTTATGTTAAAATTGTTAAATTTGAATGCCTATATTTGAATAAATATATATATTATACATGATATGTATATTTTTTATAAAAAATTTATAACAGGTAAACTCGTACGAGTCTACGAGTCGAGTTTACGAGTCGAGTCTAGGTCAGCTCCACGAGTTTACCTAGACTCGCGAGTTTGACAACCTTGACTATATCAATAAGAAACACAGAAAAGAAGAAAATGCATGGGAATATTAGTTTTTATTAAATTTGTATTAACTTAGTTGGATTTAGTTACAAAATTGTTTATATGTGTAGAAGAACGGTTAATATAGTGTATATATGGACATATATATAATAAGGATCTAAGAGTCATGTTACTAAAATATAGTACACCTATGTATTTGGGCAGCATTTGGTTTATATATGTCTTTAGACAGAAATACAAAGACAAAGACGTTAGAGATATACACACAAATTATTAGTATGTATGTATTGTATTTGATAAAATATTGAACGACAAAATAAAATTTAAAAGGTCCATATTATTATTTTTATAATATTTTTTTTAAAATAAATAAATCATCTACTATTATTGTCACCACCTCTACTATTATAGATTCATCATCACAAACACTTCACCATTACAAATTAGTCAGTAATAATTTCACAAGACTAAGTAAGAACACTATTTATTTTTTAAAAAAAAAGAAAGAAAGAAAAAGAGAAAAAAAAGCGATAGAGGAACAGATTTACGAAAGTGAGAAAAGAAGGCAACAAAAGAAGAAAGTGGTAGAGATAAAAAACGACAAAGATAGAGGTGGAGCCAAAACCAAGGAGAGAGATGGTAGTGACAAACTCGAAGAGAAAGAAGGAGAGAGGCGAACGTAAAGGAGGAAGAGAAGAAGGCGGATCTAGACGAATAAAGAGGAGACGCGATGACGACGACGAATTTGGACGAAGGAGGAGGAGACACTACGTGCCTAGACAAAAGAGGAGAAGACGTGATGGTAATGAATATAGAAAGTAATGATAAAGAGAAAGATAATAACAAAAGAAAGATAAAAGAAGGAGGAAGAAGGATGGTTAGCGTAACAAAAAATACAAAAAAAAAGAAGAAAAAAAAGAAATTAAAATTAAAGATAAAATTAATATTTTAAAAACTAATAAAAAATAAAAATATAAAATATTATGTCTAATTAATTATATATTTGTATTTCTTAGAGGAATACAAAATATATATATTATATATACATTTATGTACTAATATATTTATAAAAAATGTGTCCCAATAAACAAATAATGATAAACATATATCAATATATTCATGTTTCAATATCCATGTCTCTACGAGGCCATAATTAATAAAATCAGTTGTCGGGAATATTTGTAAATATTTTTGGTAATGATGAAAAATATAGCAACCCAACATGCATGCACTATGCATGGATTTGTTCAATTCCTAACGCAGCAATATCATAACTTGTTGCATTACCATTCCCAACCAATCTAATTAAGGCAACCCCCCTCTCTTTTCTCTCCTTTTCCCTTATTTATTTATTTATTTTTTCTCTCTTCATCGCTTTCTTCCGGCAAGATTAAAATTATTTTTATTTAAAAAATAAGCAAAAAATTTGAAGCAGAAGCTATACCCAGCCTATGCTGTTTCTAAAAACTTAAACTAATAAAAAAATATAGGATAAAATATAATTTTTATTTTTGAAATTAGTCAAAAATTTTAAAAATATTCTTAAATTTTATTTTATTGTAATTTTATTTTAAAAATTTTCGATTTGCATCAAATATACTATTGATAGGTATTAATAGGTAAGTTTTCAAAAAATTTAGAATCAATCTAACAATAATGCATGACAACTATGTCTGGTTTACTTGTATTGAAATTATTTTTGTGAAATTATTGTTAAATTTGTCCTAAGTTTCTTAAATTAACCGCTAGGAGTATATTTAATGCAAATAAAAAATGTTTGATGCAAAATTGTAACAAAATAAAATTTAGGGTATTTATATCTCTAATACTCTTAAATAAACAATTTTTTGGATTTATGTAATTTTTTTTCATAGACTGTTTTTATTTTTTATATTAAAATTTTTTAGAATCAACAAAAATTTTAATTTAGATTTTTGAATCATAGAAATTCTTATAATATATCATAAAATTAATTTTTTCAAAAATTTAAATTAATAAAAAAATATATAAATAATTATATATCTAACTAAGATTGGAGCTAGTACTCTTAATTTGCTTAGATATTTCTCTATTTTCATTTCGTCATTGAGGATGTATTTGGGGTTGCATAATTGTTTTGACCGGATCAACTTGCTTCATTATTTCATATTTATTTAAGATCTTCGATATTGATTTTGCTGTGTGTTATTTTATCATCAAATTCCTATGTATGTTAGGTTACAATCCAAATTACTTTTTTTTACATGTGAGTATAAATTTCATAAAATAACTAAAGTTTAAAGTTTTCTATTTTCAGTTATTTTGAAAAAGTTAATCAAACAGAGTAATATTTAATAAGAAAAATAAATTTTCAATTTTTTAGCTATATAAAAAATCATGAAATTATTTTGAAGAGAAAAAAAATACGCACATATATACAAATTAAATCACTCAATTGCAAGGTACATAGAGATCAGTTTATTATCAGGTTAACTAAATAACAATGGAACAAATTATTAAAGACATATCATCACATCATTCACATGTATGCCAAAAGACAAATTAGAATGTTCCAACTTCCAAGTTAATTAGTATTATAAATATAAGGGTTTTGTTATCATATATTCTAAAAACATTAGTTAAGCATATTATAAAAAATATTTTAACATTTTTGATATATTCAATACATTAAAAATGTAAAAAAAAATTATTTTTGCAATAAATAATATTAAAATATTTTTTATAATATGTTTAACCAATACCCTTAAAATACAGAATAACAAAATCCTAAATATAATTACAAGTTCGTTTAAGAACATGCTACATTCTACATGCCACATGCCACGACCTTTTCTAACTTTGCTTGTTCAATAATTGATATATATATATACACCATATATACACATACTTGACCTTATGTTTATTCTAGATAAAACCAAAAAAAAAAAAGTTCTGGCATGACCATGCATCTTTGACACAGCACTATCAATTACATAATTAGCTACCAATTTGGTTGATGGAAAAAAAATTCAAACTATATATTATATCATGGTCTTCTAAAATAAAAATGTAATAAAATAACTATTTATTAGTTCTATCCATAAACTAATACTAATTAATTGAAAAGTAAGAGTCAATTTCGCAATAGTCAAGACTTGTCGGTATGAACAATTGAAAGTGAGAGGTGGCTTAATGAGGAAGATGAACACACTATATATAGCCAAGTTAGATCATCATCTTAATTAAATAGTATCCTTTGTGGGCTATATGGTTCAACAAATTAATACCTACCCTCCTTAGCTTGATGCATGGAGCCCCATAAGAAAAGAAGACATTCTTTTTTTTTTAATTTTTATTTTTAATTATGAATAAATTACGTTTCTTTATTACTAATATTTGTGATATTTTTTAAAAATACCTGTAAAGTTTAACTTTATTTTTTATATTTTTAATTTATATCAAAATTATCCTTAAATGTTATTTCTATTTAAAATGTTAGAGATAAAATTAAAAATATTTAAAAAATAATTTTGACACAAATAAAAAATATTAAAAAATTGAATGAATAAAAATGTTTAAAATAAAAATATATAAATTAAATATTAAAAATATTTTTTTAAAAAGCTATAAATATTAAAAGTAAAAAATATACTTTATCTTTTAATTATTTATACTCCTATATGTATTGGCACAGTATTGCTTTTTTGAAAAATATTGAGTTGGAATTGATGGATGATGGCATGATGCATGAATATTCAATGAGAAGCTAAATTAGTTGCGGACCATTATCTGTCACTTTTGCTATGTGCCACATGATTTGGATTTTTATGTATTTTTATTCATTTTTTGTTGTTTCATTCTCTCAACTGTCTTGCATTAATGCAACTACATACAAGTATATGGTACCGTATATGTCATAGAACAAATGGTTTGAACACAATAAAAATTAATTCAAATCAGTTTAAAATTATTTTATTTTATATTTATTAATTATTCCTAAAATAAATACATAATAGTAAATATAATAAATAAGTAATTTTAGATATTAAATACATAAAATTATAAATTAAATAGTATTGGTCACTGGAAGCCAGCTCATGTGTCTTCTTGTCACTACCAAAGCCAGAAATCAAGTCAATATCTACAAAGCCGGGGAGCTTGCGGTATGTATGCACTTTTGTTTGTTACCCCTTTTCTTACTCTTTCAGTTTTATTTATTTATGAATAAATTAATTTTTAAGCTCGAAAACAAGAATTTAATTTTTGATAAATAGTTTTATATCTGCGTCTAATTATGTAATAATTATTAAAAATAACTATCTTATAAGTTGATTCATCTAAAAAAATAAATTTAAATAAACACGTATGTAAAATGTTTAATGCTATTAGTGAATTAAAATTAAATTTTAAAAACAATTTACAAGTTACAAATTTAGAATGATAGATAAAGAATTACATTAATATATTTTTATATAAAAGTGATAGTTAAAAATTATTAAGTAATTAAATATATTTAATTAAATTATTTAATATGATACCCAACATTTCAGAAATGAATGATGTTGATATGCCTCTATATTTCCATCTGCCACCAGAATCGAAGGCCAGGGGTTTTATAGGCATTCAGTGCAAGGCATTGACTTATTTATTTTTTAGGGTTGGAGGATTATGTGGCAGCATTAGATCTTTTGTTTTAGATTGAGGAATTAAAATAATTTTCTACTATTCAAATAATTATTGTTTAATCAAGACTCATTTCTAAACGCTTATTATTAATAATAAGGAATGTAATAATAAAGGATGTTACACTGTTATTTAAATAAATTTTAATTTTTTATAATGGCTTAAATTTAGAATTCAAAATAAAAAAATTAAAAGGCAAATACCCTTTTCGACTTACCTTTTTTCGTGAGACATATCGCATCCTAATCATTTATAATCTTAATAAGATTTTAGATGTGACATATCCTTGCCCTCCCCCGCACCGGAACGGATTTTTAATGGGACAGATTCTTAGGTGGGGTGAAGTCGCGTTTTGGATCAAATCTGATTTGATCCGCAGTTAAATAAGATTGGATCACGAATTTCACATCTGTATCCATAGATAAATTAACTCTCTTTAATATATAATATCTATAAGATATGTAAAACAACTAGTAAAATGATTAATAATATTGTATCATTATAAAGTTTTTACTTTAATTTATGTTATGATATAATGATGGTTATATAAATTTTAAAATTTAATTTTATTTGTTAGATTTTAATAATTATAGGGGTGGTACCTATAAGAAGCGGATTACAGTTTAACTTTTTTACTACCCGCGGATAGAAGTGGGGCGGGTTCGATATGGATTATTATAGGGTGAAGCAAGGTTGGGTAGGACAAAAATTCGCCTTTATCCGTTCCATTACCACCTCTATCAGACTCCCATCCATCAGTAAAATTAGACAAATTGATCCTGCAATCGGTTGGTAATGGATTGCTCGTCTAATATGTCAGGTGGAGTATAATATGTCAATGCCAATATCAAGTATTCATGTGTCAACTCCAACCAGTTGTAGGATCGATCTATCCAATTTTATTGATAGATCAAGACCTATTAAAGTTTAAGAATAATTAGAATGTAATATATTTCACAAAAAAGTATTAAAGATCATAAAGAGTATTTACCTAAAATTAAAATTTAAAATTTAGAATTTTAAATTTATTATTTAGAATTTAATATTTCAAATTTAATATTTAAAACTTAGATTTTATAATTCACTTTCTTCGAAACAGATTAAAATTTGCCTCTAATCAAACCATAACACTAAAATTATATATCCTTATTTTGTCGTTACGTGCTTTAATTTATTATCTTTGTGAGTGTGATAGAAAATAATATATAAAAATATTATTTGTATTTAAAATTAAATATTAAAATTATTTATTATATATTTATATATG
>NC_029781.3:93353594-93356883 GCF_000817695.3 Arachis duranensis
GCTTATTTTAGTGTATAATTAGTATAGTTAAATAATATAATATATGCATATATATAACGTTGATAATAATGTGATGTCAATTGAACGAGGTTGGTTTAGTGAGTGAAATTCATATAACTTGCTTATGATATTTAAGGTTAACTTCAATCACCAAATTAAACATTTCTCTTTTTATTTTTTAATACATATGTATTAAAAAAAAACTAATTGTATCGCAATTGAACTCTTCTATATAACCATTGGGCTAGGATAACTTCCTCTTTGATCATAAGTAATTCTTCGTTGTCAACCACATAAACAAAAGAAATTAAACACTACAAGGTAAAGTAATCAATCACTCAAGAAAAGTAAATCAGATAGTTAAATTAATTAAATTAAATATTAAAAGAAACAAAAAAGAGGGTATGTTAGTTAATGATTGCACGTTATCTGGTATACACTCCACCGAAATAATTTAATTATAGAGACAAGTGTTGATTTCTAATTCTCATATGCATTTGCATTGCATGCATGCCAGGCCCCCAAAACAAAATTAAAGAAGAAAAATAAATAGATTTTTAGTGGCTTTGCCATTTCCCAATTAGGAACATGGACACTACTTTCAATCGTAATCAGAATTCGAACCTAACATACACAATAAATATAAATAAAAAAGTTGTAACAGACAGGTTTGGCAAATTATTTGAGTCAACGTCCAAAAAATTTTATTAGCACATGAATGTGGGTGTAAGGGTAGCCGTTTTTGATTTGGACATGCATTCCGATACAAATATTATCGTATATATGTGCTATGATTATTCATATAAAACTATTTTTATATGTAAATAATAGTTAAAAACTCTTAAATTATAATTTAGTTAAGAAAAAGTTTCATGAGTCAATTATAACATAAGTTAATTTTTTATTTTTTTAATTTTAAAATTTAAAAAATTAAGATAGTAGAGGATTGTTAATTTTTTTCGAATTATACCATGTGTACACCAAAGTCAGTTATCAATATAAAATATATGTTGAGATATAAATATATATTAAAAATAAATTAAATCATACATATATTTATATATAAATATATTGATAGATGATTTTAGTATATAAATAATATTTCCATATATCTTGTTAGTGATCACAAGAAAAATAAACGCAACGTAACCACCACTGTGAAGTAAGGGAAAGTTTCGTTAAGTTGTCATATTTACGCGTCAGATATATTAGACATTATAGTATTCAATAATATTTGTTTGATAATGCATGTTTTGCCTTGTTAAATAATAATAATAATGAGAAATTAATGCTCGATGTCTTTCATGTCGTGTTTTTTAAATTGACATGTATGACGTACGTACCTTTGTTTTTAGGTACACTGTGAATATGAGAAGTTAAAAATAAATAAAAAGATAATATTGAAGAGATTGTTACAATTATAGTAATTGAATCGCACGATTATGAACAATAAATTGTATGATTTGATATGATGAGTCATCACATTTACGATTTGACCTGACGACTTAAATTGGATGGAGGTCGAAATTGACAAATTCAGCTTATGAATTACACAATACAATTAAAAATTATAAACTGTGTGTCAAATACAATTTGGAGACCGACACAAAGAAGTAGAAAGTTCTTAAAGCTATATTTATTTTTAGAGATAAGACAGAATATACATTGAAATAGAGATAATAAAAATATAAGATGAAGACATTAAAAATTATCCTTTAAAAAAATGATGAAAGAAACGTGATTAAGATCAAATTTAGACTCATAATGTGAGGTTAGCATTCTCAAAGTTTTGGACTTAGCTACTCTAATTGTTTTTTGGAATTTTCCCCAATACAAATCACTTTTCAAAGCATGCAATTGGTCTTTTGGATGAAGATTTGATATTATGGCGATTTTTTTAAAATGAGTTATATAATTTTATGTAGTTCTTGTTTGATAATGCTAAGATAATTTGAATCATGAACATAAAAAAAAAAGTTGTCCTTGAATAAGTAGGTTTTGAGAATAAGAAACAAGATTTGCAAGTATTGAGGCCTGTTATATATACAAGCTTTTTTGGCTTACAAGTTATACAAGTTGCTTTAAATTCAAAAAAAAAAATATGCGCTCTTTCAACAACACGTTTACTTTTCGTCTTCTTCCTCAATCAAAACGCAAACCATTAAGAAAAAAACATGCGCTCCTTCCACAACACGTTCACTCTTCCTCTTCTTCCTCAATCAAAACACAAACCATCAAGATTTAAGGGACATTCAAAACAAACTACTACGATTCTGCATAAACGTTCCAACTCCTCGCGAAGAGTAGAAGAAATCAAGAAGAAAAGATACAAATCTCCATAAAAAATCACCAGAAAAAAGGAAGAAACATTATTCAAGGTACTATTTTACTGTTTTTCTAGGTTTTTCTTTTAGATTATCTCTGCCATGTGCCTCATCCTTAACCAGCAAAACATTAAAAGATTTCAAGAAGAAATATACTGTCTCTCCCTGTTTTGGGTGTATTTCTTAAATTCTTTGGGTGTATTTCTGTAATCTTTTGAATGTATTTTTGTAATCCTTTCTGTAACCGTTTGGGTGTATTTCTGTAATCGTTTGGGTATATTTATGTAATCGTTTGGATGTATTTCTGAAGTTTCATTATCTTCAAAACGATTTCAAAGCTTGATTTCAGAAACCATGAGATCCAACAAATTTGGTAAGAAACTCGAAAAAAGAAACGAAATTTTTTGAAAAATGGAAGTTATATATTTGTGCGTTAATTGATTTGAATTAATTTAAAATTTTGTTAAAAAGGCACGTAACAAGCAGCGCGTTTAATGAGTAGATTTTATTGAAATTTGTAAAGCTTGTAAATACAAAACACTTGTATGCAGAGATTAATCCAAGAAAAAAACCATATAATTGCATGCAGCACCGCCATCTTAAAAGCTTGGAAAAGAATAAAAAAAAATAGAATCATCTTAAATGTTCTTTTTCAGTTAAACAATTTTTTGTATAGCTGGTATACCTTGAAATGAACTCATATTCTACTGATTGAGGAAAAACACAAAATGTGAGTATCTACAAAAAATATTTTGACACTCAAATAAATTTGGTGTAAAATTAAGATTAAATTCAAGACACACATCTTCTTCTAAAAATATTACCTTTTTGTAAATGTTGTCAAAATATAACTATTGGTCAGTTTCAGATAAGCTATAAAAATTGAGATTGGAGTTATAATCGAATTATAATGTTCTTTATAAAGAATTTTTTAATTTAAGAAAAAATAATTTTAATTATAATAA
>NC_029781.3:93356912-93357736 GCF_000817695.3 Arachis duranensis
TATATAATTAATTCTTATATACATATAAAATTTTAAAAAAATTTTAAAACTGTCAATTAAATAACGATTAAACTAATTAACTTTTATCAATTAACAAGTCGGTAATATATACAAGATTTAAACATAATTTTTTGAGCCAATAATTGAAAATAGAGAAAGGGAAGAAAGGGAGAGATTAGAGAAGATTAAGTCTGGCTGAAAATTGGTTAAAACATAAAGTTCATTTTCAAAAGAAAATCAAAAGAGTTTGTCTATCTAATTTCCAAAAGATTTAAATGTTAATAATTTAGTTTATTTAAGTAATAAACCTTTTTCCCGTAAATGCGTGCTGTATGTGGCTTAGATTTAATCCGTAGATTCATTTTATCAATTAGTGGTTAATATATAAACATATTTGTTTGTACTTTGTATAGTAGTGAATGAATCCAAAACCATACTTTTGTGGTTCTGTTAAGTTTAAACGTTGTTAGTACGTGTACTTTATATTTTATATATAGAGGAATTACCTAAATCAGTTTTTAATAATTTTAAAATTGAATATTTTAATTTTTAAAAAAATTAATATATAGATTAATCTCTAAAATTTTATTTTGATAGATAAATTAGTTTTTAATTTATTTTCTAACAGAATAATTATTTAAATTAATTCTCAAGAATTTAAAAAATGGATGTTTTAATTCCAAAAAAGTTAATATACAAATCAATCATCAACGTTTCTCTCCGTTAGACATAATAGTTTTTCGTCCAAAAATAAAATAAAATAATAATAATAATTATTATTATTATTAATTGTATAATAATATTGTACTATAATTTTTTACATT
>NC_029781.3:93358315-93358561 GCF_000817695.3 Arachis duranensis
GAAATGTTGGAGATTGATTTGTATATTATTTTGTTCGGGGGACTAAAATTTTCGTTTTTAAAATTCTTGGAGATTAATCTGAGTAATTATTCTGCCAGAAAATAAACTGAAAACTGATTTGTCTGTCGGAATAAAACCTTGAGAATTGATCTGTGTATTAATTTTTTTGAAAACTAAAATGTCTAATTTTAAAATTCTTGGAGACTGATTTGAATAATTACTCTTATATATATTATATATAGTTGA
>NC_029781.3:93358568-93431506 GCF_000817695.3 Arachis duranensis
TTAAAATTTATTTTTGTTTAATATTTATTAATTATTATAATAATTTATAAATATTAAATAAGACAAATTCTAACTAATTTTTTATCACCTTAAAGTCCTTAATATTACCTTAAAAATGTTCCTATAGTTTATACTTAGAAAACGCACGCGATAAAAACCTTTTAACAGTGCAAATGCAATAATAAGTCCACCAATGCATATGGAATAAATAAAGTTCCATAATCCGAATTTATACCAAACAAAACTAGGTGGTTGTTGATCTATAATTCTATATTCTAGCTACTTTGCGAATCTCAGAGCGATAATGCAACGAAATTAACATAATCTAGTGAACATTTTCTTGCAAGGGAATATATCTCATGAACTTAATTCCATACATAATTAAATATTTTTCAAATAATTATTTAAGGAGAATGCTAAAACTAATGTCATTCTTTAGGTGAACATTACTAAGTTTTACCATATAACTAGTAATATCGAATTTAATAATTTAATTACATTTTTAATTTTTTTCTAAAATTAGGAGTGAGATTTAAATCTGTAACTTCTACGTAAGTATAGAGAGATGATGTCATTTGAATTAGTGTTTGTTGGCACGCTTTTAATTCAAATGATATTTTTCTATCAATTAATTAATATAATACATATACTTGAAGGAATAAAAATTCAATCTAATATATCATTGTCTAGATATTAAAACTTTTAAAGGACAAAATATTATAGTTAATTTAAAAAAATAGTTAATATATACTATGTCTTATAATTTACAATTTTCGTTTTCAAACTCAACGTTACCTATTTTTGAAATGGAGCACCTAGCGTTTAAAAGGCCATTCATTTAACTAATTTTTAATATATATTTTATATAAATAATTAGTTTTTAGTGTATACATAATTAGGATATTTTCTAAATCATATTTTAATTTAGGTTATATATTTCTTCTTATTAAACTATTGTAATATTGTTATAAAATAGACTAATTTAAATAAAAAAATGTAAAATTAAATGTTTAAACATTAATATTTGTTGATGGTTCTTTGTTGGTAAAACGGTAGAGACGCGGCTAGAAAAGAAGAGATGAGAGTGGAGGGGTAAAATGGTAAAAAAGGGGAAAAATAGAAGAGTAGAGAAGCACTCGTGTGTTTTGAAAAGAGAAGCGGGAGGAAGGGACAGGTGGATTGTAGTTCTACTATATAAATAACTAACTTTCCTGCTTCACAATTCGGTGCGTGCCACTCACTTTCCTCCTCCGCTGGCCCTAAATATTTTACAACTCATAATCTATATATATTCATTATCCTCCCATTTTCCTTTTACTTTTCAAATTCAAAACCAACCATCCTTTCTTCTTCTCTGGGTTCACCACCCACAGGGAGCCATCACTATCAATTAAACGACGTCGTAGCCTCTCCTCAATAACCTTCCACTTATATTTTCAATTTCACCTCTCTCCTTCTCTTCTTCTTCTTCTTCTTCATTCTTCTTCTTCTTCTTCTTCAGGTACTGTTTTTTAATTTGTTGTTCTCCCTCGTCTGATCTGGCTCAATATTTTTTATGCGAATTTTTCTTAAGCCAATGCCAGATCTGCGCGCAGTTTCGCAGCGGTTTTAACATTAATTTCTCGATTAATTATTGATGTGTTGATGTAAAATCTCATTCGTGTTGAATATTTATTTTAATTTTGTTTGAAATTGGAAGCTTGAGGAAAAGATTGTTTTCTAATCAACTAAAACTATGCGCATTCAGGTGAAGAATTCAATTATGGTTGCTACTGCTGCTACGTCGTCGTTTTTCCCTGTGACGTCACGAACCGGTGGAGAAGGAGGAGGAGGAATCCCTGCCAGCCTCGGCGGAGGGCTCAAACAAAATCACAGGTCTTCAAGTGTTAAGGCCAATGCGCATGCTCCTTCAAAGATCAACGGAACCGCCACAAAGGTTCCAAAATCCATGGAGAGCATGAAGCTGGAATCCTCGTCGACGACCGGGGCTAATGCGCCGAGGACTTTCATTAACCAGATTCCGGATTGGAGCATGCTGCTGGCCGCCATCACGACAGCCTTCCTTGCGGCGGAGAAGCAGTGGATGATGATCGATTGGAAGCCGAAGCGATCCGATGTGCTATCTGATCCATTTGGTATTGGGAGGATTGTGCAGGATGGGCTTGCTTTCAGGCAAAATTTCTCCATTCGATCTTACGAGATAGGCGCCGATAAGACCGCGTCTATAGAGACGCTAATGAATCATTTGCAGGTTTGTGTGCAGATACCAAGAAGAATTTCTATGCTTAGTGGGATATGAGTTAGTTGTTGTTATTTTCTGACTTGAAATGGTTATTGTTGGATAGTATTGTGGAAGCGTGTGGTTTGCACACACATTCTTGGTAATCTTACATTGAGAATGCTAACCAACAATTTTTTACTCAACATGTAACTAACAATTCTGTTTTCTCTTTTTCCTCTTTCACAAAAGGAGATAAAGCATACTTGATTACTTAGCTTCCTTTGTTTTCTTATGTTAGTTATATGGTAGCTACAAAATTGTGCGAGAGAGTTTTGATTTTGGAGAGGAAATATAAAGTTAGTTTATTTTACACTTTAAACTTGACTCCATCCTTGATTGTTAACCCATTTTTCTAAATAAAAAATATAATTTCATTACAACGCAAAAAATGGACCTATGTATTGTCTGCACTTCAAGCTCAAAGATTCTACTGAATAAAAAGACCTGTTAGATATAGAACTATTTATGTGATAGCTTAAGGAGAGATGGTTCATGATATGTGTAAGATTAGAATCTTGTACAGGGAACAGAATTGTGAGGATTTTGCGTTTTGATAAATAAAAGACAAAAATAATAATTGGGTTATCTTGTTTTGTCCAAAACACAGGAAACTGCACTTAATCATGTTAAGACTGCTGGGCTTCTTGGTGATGGCTTTGGTTCGACGCCAGAAATGTGTAAGAAGAACCTGATATGGGTTGTGACTCGGATGCAAGTTGAAGTTGATCGTTACCCAACATGGTAATTTGGTCATATTTTCCCTTGTATAACTTAATTGCCCAGATGATCATGTTCGGCAGTGCTTATGTTCTTTGCTGTAATTCATGATTCTGTAACATCTAGTAATAAATTGTTTATAACTTCAAAGAATAGGTATGATAATAATGCTTTAGCTAGCAAAGTTCTTGTATGTATGAAATTTTTTTGAGACCGTAGGTTTGATGAATTAACCTGGCTTTTATTTTGATAAAAAGTTGAGTACATAGGCAGAACTTGAACAATGTGTACTTTGCATATTGCTTTGTTCAGTAGTTAGAAATATGTTCTAGCTGATGGCTAGATGAAAACTACCAGTTAGGCTTAATATCAAGTATTCTAAATCTGTTTTCATATTGTTAAGCTAACCTGTAATTTGCTTCAGGGGAGATGTAGTTCAAGTTGACACTTGGGTTTCTGCATCAGGGAAAAATGGTATGCGTCGTGATTGGATCATACGTGACGCCAATACGGGTGAAATCTTGACAAGAGCCTCCAGGTAGAAATCAATTTTAGTGACTTTCTTCTGCTTCTGATAAATATGTTTCATAGTGTTTATGGAGAACTTAAATGTCTGATCAATGGCATTGTTTTGAATGGTGCAAGCTTTTATGAAGGTTTTGTTGTACAAAAATTTGTTTCAATTTTAATTTGAAATATTGAGTCTGCTCATGCTTTTGGAGATCTTGATAAACACATGTGAGTTACTGGTTTAGATGTATAAGTTCTTGCACCTGAAAGTATCCGATTCTACGGACAAAAAATTGACATCTTAGTTTAAATTTTGTTTGGATGAGTTTCATTGAAAATAATTTACTTTTTGTGTTTTTACCCTTCTAAAATGGAAAGATCTAATTTATATTAGGATGAATATTTAAAAATGGTAACTCTCTCTCTCTCTCTCTCTCTCTCTAACACAATGAAGCTAGAAATCAGTGAGCAGCTTTTTGAATTTTTGGTTTTTGGTATACTTCAGTATTTGGGTCATGATGAATAAAGTGACAAGGAGACTATCCAAAATTCCAGAAGAAGTCAGGCAAGAGATTGCGTCATATTTTGTGGATTCTCCTCCAGTTGTCGAAGAGGATAACAGAAAACTGTCAAAACTTGATGATACTGCAGATCATATTCGTCGTGGTCTAAGTGTATGTCAACTCTTGTTGTAAATGTTATCATTAATCTTTTCGTTCCTCCTATATTGCATTATATCTTTTTATTCATGCCTTTTTTTTTGGCCGTATCTTGTTTTCAGCCTAGATGGAGTGATCTAGATGTTAATCAGCATGTTAACAATGTGAAGTACATTGGCTGGCTTCTGGAGGTATTTTTATGTTCTTGTACCTTTTTTCCACTTCAGTCCATGATTGCTAATGTTAGAATTAATTGAACCAGTTGGAAGTTGCTTTAAACTTTGGAATTATTATATGATTGAGTAGGAATTTGCTATAATTCATTGAAAACCATAGAAGATTCAACAGATCATTCACATCTTCCACAATCTTAATTTGTCCTTGATGATTTTTTATTAAGAAAAGGAAGTTGACATACGTGGTTGTTATGCATTAGTAGTGTGAGAGTTTTGCGCAATCATTTAATCATGTATATGTTTGCACTTACATGGCTTTTAAGACTATGGCTAGTCAACCGCTTTAGCTGGTGGCTAACATAAGATCAGATGTTTGTGTAAACTATGTTTACAATGACAGTGCATACGGATTAAATTAAATGCAAATGCAAACAAATATACATTTGTCATGTATTAAATTAAATTGATCAAGTGACTTAACAGAAGAATTGTGCTTTGATTGCTGCAGAGTGCTCCACAGGCAATCTTGGAGAGTCATGAGCTGCGAGCCATGACTCTGGAGTACAGGAGGGAGTGTGGCAAGGACAGTGTGCTGGATTCCCTAACCGATGTCTCTGGTGCTGATATCGGGAACTTAGCTGGCGGCGGATCTCTCGAGTGCAAACACTTGCTTAGGCTTGAAGATGGTGGTGAGATTGTGAGGGGTAGGACTGAATGGAGGCCCAAGCCTGTGAACAACTTTGGTGCTATGAATCAGGTTTTTCCAGCAGAAAACTGAAGCATTGAGTGCCTAAAATGAAATTGCTGGGAATGTCAATCTCCATTATACTTTACAAATTGGATCTGACCAATGGAGAGTTTTGCTTGTTGTTATCACCGCCACCATCTCCACCACCACCACCACCATCATCATGTCTACCTATCTTATATAAATATATGCATATCTAATTCGTGTTAATATGGTGGGGTTAAGGTAGGGGGAAAAGGAAGTAAAATATCAATCAATTTCTCATTGTAATTAGCTCCTGTTATATACTCTATCTAGCTTCTCCAATATTCAATTTGATTTATTGTGCCACTGCTAGGTTGTCATAATCAAACATTCGTCAAAACGATTACTGGTTAGGCATGTATATTATTATCATTGTTACCACCCCCCAATCCTTTTTAGTTTCCTCCTTGATATCAATATGACATTTTTCCTTGTCAACATGGCAAAGCTATTATTGTTGTTGTATGTCTTAACTTGTGGGCAAGACAAGAACGACTTTTTCAGTATTGATACAGCTGTGGTGGCAAATGTCGTGGTCTCGTGGGTTTTATGAAATTCAAATGTGGCTTACTCAAACTAAACGAGAGTATTAATTTTTTTTTTTTTTTGTAATCAAGAGGCCCTAAGGCCAGAAGAGGAAAGAAAGAACGAACTACATATGATCCTACCACTATTGTTGCTATATGACCAAAAACCATAAAATATGGTAGATGTAAGATTGGTCCTATTTTATGCTTTGGAGAACATGATGGTCTGTTTCTTCGTACCATTTAAGTAATATTTTGTTTTTTGAATCATCAATTGGAGTATTAGTAACAAATGTGGTAATTGCAATGGAAGCTTTGGTTGAGGAGCTAAATATATTATTTCTTAATATGTTGTATCCTAATTCAAACCTTAGTGATAGACAAGTAGTAGATAGAATCCTTAAATATGTGTATGAGTATGTGGTGTGTGTGAGTGTGTAATATGATGTGTCTAGTATCCATCTCACAAAAAAATGTGGTAATTGATGTTTCATAAAAAAGAGAGGACATGTTGCCTCGTTTGTCCTTTGTTCTTGATACTGTTGAGGAGTAATTTGAACTGTTAAAGGGTTTAGGTCTTTGGTTGTTTAGCTTGTCTCGGTTTAGAATTCAAATTTATTTTAGAACTTGTTCTATAACAGGTCCAAGCCCATAAATCGAAATTATAGCTAAATGAAGATTCAAAATCATTCAAAAGGGATCTTCTTGAGATGTTAATGTTAATATACGAGATCATGGATAAATGATATAACATTATAACATTATGATATATATTGAATGACTCATGAAAGCAGAAAAACGTTGTGCAAGTGTTACTCAACGACTCAATTAAGGGGGGTATGCTTTTTCTTTCTAAGATATTCTAATATCGTGATTAATTGGTAACTCATTTAGGCATTAGAGTGTTATTGTATGTACAAACTTCCGCCTCTGGATGAGATTACGAGCTTCCAAGTTACTTCGAAGGTACGAACAATTTTCCTCGTGTTACTTTGAAGTTACTTCGAAGGTGCTGTCTATGAGGACCTCGTGTTGAATTATGTCGCGGGCAGCAGTTGATGCAAATAAGGACAATGCTGGGAATACTGGACCTGGGCCTAAGAAGGAGGATCGTGGTCTTATTATCCTCCCACTCCCGTCTCTGGAACTACAGGAAGGCTACTTTAATGGTGGATATTTCAAAATAAAAAAAGTATGTCCTAAGTTTTAGCTTTTAATCCACATATTTTTACTCTTTGTAATTCTTTCTTAGTCAGGCTTCCATCGTTAAGTCAAAAATGAAAACTTTATGAAAAGTTAAAATCGCTACCGCGTAATAGTGCTCCTATACGTTTTCATCGGCATTGGTTTTTGACCGGAAGACCAAGAGCAAATTATTAGGATTTTGGGTTATCTTGACACATATTTTGTGAAATAGTTAATGCATCTTTGTTGCCTGGTGCAACAAGATCGAGTTGTTACCCCTGCAAACTCTGGTCTGCACGGAGCTGATCACGATAATGTCGAGAATAACATGAAACAAGCTGGACCACCTCAGGCTAGTGTTCATCACACTAATGTCAACAAGTCCAGTCCCGACTACACGAGAATCCCCAAACACGTAATGCTACTAGTAGGCGTGAACATACACCACATAGAGATGGGGCCTAAAGATCGTGATGCCGCGAGACGGTCTAAAACGATCTCCAATTCACCTCATTTAGGAGAGAGGTCAGATTCCTCGAGAGGTCATGGACAAAAGAGATGTTGAAGTAAAAAAGATCCTATTGGATTGGTAATACTTCTTTTGTTACTAGAGTGCTGCATGTTGTCTTGCTGAAGAATTTCAATACACCTACGAACATGAAATATGACGGTATAACCAATTCTCAAGAACATCTTACGACATTTAAGGCTCGAATGAAATTGGAAGGTGTTGGGGATACAATCCGTTGTAAAGTTTTCCCTGTTACACTATATGGGTCAGTGATGCAATGGTTTAATTCTCTTCCTTTAGGTCTATAAATCAATTCTCTAACATTTCTATCAAATTTTTGGCATATTTAACAACTAAAAGAACTCAAGCAAAACACCCAATTTTTCTTCTTGGAATTGAACAAAGGTTGGGTGAAACCATTCGATAATTCCTAGACCATTTTAATAAGACATTATTGGAGGTGAATACTCGAGTTTCCAAGGTTATAAGTTTGTACTTGATTACAAGGTTGCAAAAAAGAGACTTTAGAAGGCATCTAACTTCTAAGGAATTGACTTTAATGGAGGAAATTCAGCAAGTGGCATTAGAATACGTAAGAGATGAAGATGTTAGTTGGGTAGTCACTTTTACGAGAAAGAATGCTATCTAACCACCAAATATTGGATGGCCATCATCTTCCACTCTCTGAGCTCAAGTTCCAAGGATTGAGAAATTCAACAATTATACTCCCTGAATGCATCCATGGCAGAGGCTTATCCATAGATTTCTCAAAAGGGAATCATACCGAGAGCTCGAGCAATCAATCCAAGACCTACTCTTAATCAAAGTATTTTTTACATATATCACAAGGTGCATGGCCATCGTACAAAATATTGTTTTGATCTGAAGAATGCCATTGAACAAGCAGTTAGGGATGGTAAGCTAAATGAGTTTGGTCAGCATGCTTGGTCTTCTAGAAGGCAAAAGGTGATGATGAAGAACGAAAAGGGCGAAATTCCAGAACCAACAAATCCCTACCGCCACATAATTATACAACATTGATTATTGTTAATGTGGTGGTAGGAAAATCGGTCTTCCATGGGCAGCAACAACAATAAAGAAGGATTTGAGAATTTTGACATTAGAGTTTTAGATAAAAACTCCAATTTTTGAGGTCATATTCTCAACTGATGATTACAAACACGAGGTTATTGGAGGATGATGAACTGTTAGTAATCACTGCTAGGTTGGGAAATGAGGTAGTGCAAAGAATTTTGGTTGACATGAGAGATGATTCAAATTTGTTGTTCGGAAATTTGTTTGATGCATTGGGGTTAAATGATACTCATGTTGTGCATGTTGTGACTGTTAATGCAGCCAATTATGTTGCTGTTGGTAGGCTTATTAATCAGAAATATGATAATATCTATTGGTCACCATGTTCTGCTCATTGCCTTAATCTTATTTTGAAAGATATAAGCAGCATGGTGCATATTTCTAACCTTGCATCACATGCTTCAAAGATAACAGTATTTATGTATAATCATATGGTTTTCTTATCTTGGCTTAGAAAAAGACCTAATTAGAAAGAAATTGTACGTCCTCATGCAACCCGTTTTACAACTGTGTTTATCACATTGAAAAGCATCTTGGATCATAATACGGATTTGCAAGTATTGATTGTAGATTTATTATTTATTGGTCACAAATTAGGAAGGAGTGCTAATGATAGAGTTGTGAGTGCTATATTAGGTATACACAGATATTATCAGCTCCAAATGGGACAAGTATTTGAAGAAAGATATTCATGCTGCAGCTTACTTCTTGAATCCTGTTGTTTTTTTTGGTAAAGATTATAAAGAAGCATCTGATGACTTGATCATATTACCCTGTATTGCAAGTGTAACAATTTGGATTCAGTTGAGGCAATGAAAAAAAATACATTTATATAGAAATCGGAAGGAAAGTTTCGATAGACCAAAAGCTATTCGAGCTGCATCTAAACCTAAGCCTGGTAAGAATATTTGTTTAATAGTAACTTGTTTTATGCTTTTATTTTCTTAATTGATAACTACTAATATGTTATGATTTTATAATTGGTAGATGAATGGTGGAGGTTATTCGGTAGTTCTGCTCCTTGTTTACAAAGGATAGCTGTTCACATTCTTAGCCAAGAATCTGCTTTCTTTGGGTGTGAGAGGAATTGGAGTCTTTTTTACTAGATTCATACAAAAAGAAGAAATAGATTGAAGCATGATAAATGAATGATATTGTTTATGTTACTTATAATTTGCGTCTTAAATCCAGGTAATATATGTTTCATGTAATATCATATTATTTCGTACGTAATCTTTATCATAACAAATTTGTAAATTATTAATTCTTCATTTATTGTATTTAACATTTTAGGAAGGGAAAAGCAAAAAGAAAGCAAAAGACAATATGATCCAATTGATTATGAAAGCATCAATTTAGTTGACTTTTGGGTGACGGAAGAGGTTGTAGAAAAAGAGTCTGATCTTTCTAATAATGTAGATAACTTAGTACATGAGTATTATAGTTTATTTTCTAATGATTTATTAGAATGTTGTTAGATTATAATATAATGACAACATGTGTATTTTATTAGGTGATATTGATGCTGATTTATATCAAAGTGGCGTTGGTAATAGTGGTCTTTATGCTGCATCTCTTGATTTTTCTTCTCAATAGGGTGGAAATGAAGAAGATGATTGGTGCGGTATTTTACAACCCACAAACTAACCGGCAAGTGCACTGGGTCGTACCAAGTAATACCTTACGTGAGTAAGGGTCGATCCCACGATGATTGATGGATCAATCAATAATAGCGTTTGACAGGATTAGTTAGACAAGCAGAAATTGGTTTTGAGATATTCAAAGAGCATTAAACTATACTTTAAAAATTTAGAAAGCAAGCAGCAATGAGTTGGGAATAAACTATTTGAGAAAGTAGTTAAGATTTCAGAGTTATCTATTTTCTGGATTAACTTTTATTTCTAATTAATTTAATCATGAAAGGTTTAATTTCATGACAAACTATATGTGACTAGACCCTAATTCCTTAGACCATCATAGTCTCCTCTAAAATTTATTAATTGCCAATTCCTTGGTCAATTAATTCCAATTAGAGGGTGATGATCAATTTCTAGTTTATATGCCAAAAGAATCCTAATTATCCAAAAATAAGGGGATTATATGTCGCGTATCCCGTTAAATACAAACAATTAGAAATTCAGTATAATATGTTTTCTAGCTGTTGTTTAAGTAAAGAGCTTTTCCAAGTTTTACAAGAACTCAATTAGAACATGGATCATACTTCCGTTCCACCCATATTCATAAAATAAAGAACGAAAACAATTATTGAAATATAAATCAAGACATGAATTAAATTAAAAAGATCAAACGAATCAATCCATGAAAATAGACAGAGCTCCTAACCTTAACAATGGAGGATTAGTTGCTCTGGTTCAAAGAGAAAAATAAGGATTGTCAAAATGTACCGTGTCTAAATGTACAGAGTTCCAATCTGATGGTATCTAAATTCCTATTTATAACTAATCCTAATAAATTTAAAATCTAATTATTTAAAATTAAAAATAATATCTTTTCCTATTTTAAAATCAAATTTGAATTTAAATTAGAATTAACTAACTACTCCGCGTCTTGTAACGTGGGGACCACTTGGCTTCACTGGATCCGCACCTAACTTGGGTGCTAAAATGGGGCCCAGAAATCACCCCAGCGTTTTCTTCTTTCTCTGCACGTCGCGCATGTCACGCGTACACGTCAGTAACGCGTACGCATCGATGGTCTTTTCTGTGAGTCACGCGGACGCGTCGATGAGAAAATCTTCAATTCACGCGCACGCGTCGCCATGGATATCTCCAAATCACGCGTGCTCGTCAGGCACACGTGCGCGTCGCTCCTCGCAGCCATCTCCTTTGATTCTTGTGTTGCAAAAACTCCATCAAATCCCGCCGAATGCTACTTAAAATAAATAAATTGCAGAAGACTCAAAGTAGCATCCATATTGGCTAAAATATAATTAATTCCTTATTAAACTCAATAATTTAAGTGCAAATTCACTAGGAAAAGATAGACAAGATGCTCACGCATCAATGATCCCACCAAAGCAAATTTGCAACAAATTCTTGTGGATTTCGATGATTGATAAATCTTCATGTTGACATTTAATATTTAGATTTTTTTTACTATTTAACTTTTTAGTTTGTTTTTTGATAAGATCTTACTGATTTGATTGATGATATTTTATGTAGTGTTTTAAATTTTGAAGATATTTTAAGATTTATATTAGACTATAATTATATTTTATGCTATTTATTGATAATTTATTTATTATTCTATTCTAAAACAGTTCTTCCGATTGAACCATCAATTAGACCAATTAGACCAATAAACTAATGAGCCAGTGACTAGAGCGGTTTGATAACCGATCTAGTTCTTAGAACCTTATAATAAAAATAATTATTTTCATCGGTCATCTAAAAAAATAGGAAGAAGGGACAAAATTACACCTGAAAGTTCACACGCTGGACACAAATACACTTCAATCATTTAATGAGTCACGCGTGCACAGTAATTATACACTCTGGCAGACACATTCACCCTTCCAGTTATCAGCGTGTGACATCGTTAGTTTGAGCGGACATGTGGCTCTCTTTACTCCTTGCTGGCACCTTTAGTTGAGTGAGCTGTCTATTTAGTGCCAACTCAGAAAAAAATCTTTTATTTTAATGATTAATTAAACAAAATTAAGGATGAAACCTTCCGTTAATTGAATTATGAACCTTCAATGTAAGATAGTTTGCACGTTGAGAGAGTTAGAGAGCCCTAGCAGACAGGCAATGGCATTACTCTGAAGTCGTCACTCACTTGATCGTTGGAGGAATACTTTGCTAGTTTACTCGAAGAAGGCAACCCACACCACCACAGCGATGATCACACACTAGAGTCAGCGACGATCTAAAGGTAATATCTTTTGAACTTCTGACTATACCGATTATGATCAAACATGCTATTAGATCTTTGTTTAGTTACTAGTTAGTGATTGTCCAAAAATATGATAGTTTTTTTGGGTTTAGTATTGATTATGAGGGTTTTGTTTTCTTCGTAGATGTCAAGTCACATCACGCTGAGCCTTTTTTTCATGGAGGGGTTATTCAAGGATTTGGGATATATTCATTGGAAGAATGTTTACTGGGGAAAGCCTGATGTTGGGGGTGGTGTTGCTCTTAAGCTACTTAGGCTTGATAGAGATGTGGTGAACATGTATAAGGATGCAATTAGAAATTATGATAGGGTGGTACATGTGTATTGGGAGCATACTGTAGACATTCCAACTGAGGTTGAGGTGGTTGACATAGATGCAGAAGAGGTGTCTACCTCTGAAACAGAACCATCCAATGTGAATGCAGATACTGTAATTTCACCAAGTGAGAGGACGAAGAAGAGGGCACAAAGAACTCTAAAACTAGCCAGGATTCTGAGGCCGAGAAAACTAACAACAACAGTAGGCCAGAAGTCATCCTAGACATCCTCAACTTCAACCAGAAGAACCAACCCAAGGGAAAGACAACAAAAAACCACACAATCTAATACAGCCACTGGAACCTAATCCCAACCAAAAACAATCTCACCCATAGTCCAAGTCCAACCCAAACAAGTTAATCCAGCACCTGTGGCCCAAGCCCAACACGCACCACATGTGGCCCAAACCGAAACCATGCAAACTGAACCACCGATACATTCTGAGGTTGGAACTCAACCACAACCCAACCTTGCACAAAATGAGGTCCCTACCCAGGAATCAAGAGAAAAACAAAATAACAGAAGAAATTCTTACAAGAGGCCAGCTCCTAGTAGACAGACCTTTGTGCAAGGAGGCATAAGTGAAGCTCCAAAAATATTTGTCCCTTGTACAACCAGTGAGTCTTCAGAGAGTGATGATGATGACTCTAACCCAGATTACCATAATGAATATCAGAAAACGGAATTTCACACTAGAGTTAAAAGTATTACATACACCAATTTCACAGGATTGACCCAATCCTTTCACACTCAAGTTCTAACCTAACTTGACATTGGCTATGCTAATACCTAACTCTTCACTCTTAGTGCTAAACCAACTAAGAAAGGGATGCCTTATAAGTACAAGATACAAGACATAGACATACCTAAAGAAATCAGAAAATAACTCTAGACTTTTCTCTCAAGTGTATCACTCAACCTTTTTCCACTCATGACTTTTACTTGAGCTCTCTTAATATGCCTTTTCACACAGAAAATTACAGAAAGATAAACATAGAAAAGTACATCACAATTTGTAAAACATGAAGGAGATTGACTTCATTAACAGCCTCTTTGCTATGTGATAAACTAGCTTTGCAAGCCTTAGATTTTGTTCTTCAGTATTGGCCGAATGCCTCTTTGAAAGAAAGCATTATCTAAGTAGAGGAACTTCTTCCCAGAACACAACTCACCAAACTCTGGTTTTCTCTCCTTGGCTTCTAAATGAACAGTAAGCTTCTTTTTATCTCCTTGCATGTTCCTTGGTAGCTCTACCTAGGTAAACTTCTTGAGCTTTGAGCTTCACCAATCCACTGTCTCACTTTTTCTCATTAAATCTCAGAGTAGAAATTTTACTTCTGACTTCTCTATCTTGACCAAAAGTCATAAAACAACAACCACAAAAGTCTTCCAACGGTAAACCGAATCTGAACCCTTGAAAACCAACTTGGTCCCCAAGACATGTTTGAGACCGTGTATTTACAGTAGAGAGAAACATAAATCCTATTTTCCATATAGCTCAAAAAGGAGTGGCAGAGAGTTGAAGATAAAGAGAAGAAAGTGTGTTGCATGTATAAGGAAATGGGTTACCTTTAACCTAAGCTTGATATGGTTTGAATTTGCTGATTAGACTTCTGCGTTTCAAGCTTGGACTTTCTCTTTCTTGCTTCTTTGATGATCACCTTAGGGAAGAAACTTTCTCTTTCTCTTTCTCACTTTTCTGAGTTTCGTGATTTGACTAAGACAGAGGAGAGAGGAACGTTGCTTTGGTAGTGAGATCAAATTGGAGGGATTTAAAATTAAGTTGGGCTTGGATCGGATATCCATTAAGCAACCTATTTGGCCCATCTGTCATCTTTCTTTGTTTTTCATTTGGGCTTTCATTGCTTTATAGCCCGCCAGCCTTGTATCTTGATTCCATTCAGTTTGGGCTGCTTGCTTTTCTTTTGGTTTCTGGTATGCATCAATATGTAATTAGTAACATGCACTAATCAACACTAATTATTTATTTTACCCAAAAATAATGTTTGTCATCACTAATTAATTTAGTTAATTTCTTAACTCAACAGATAGTATGTGATATGTTATATACATTGTGACTTTGCCTCTTAATTATGTATTTCTGTCTTGTTTGAAAACTCAGTGATTATAGTCACTATTCTGACTATTTTGTTATTACAATGAAGCAGAGACTTCTAATTGAAAAGAAGTTGTTGGATATTATTATCTGTCTTTACAATAACAATGAGTTAGCTTGGTTATGAGTCACAGTCAGTACTCATAAATTTGACAATTGCTTGTTTTGTCCCTAATTTACACAGGTTACATTCTTTGTGTTGTCAGTGGTTGATGTTACACCAATTACAATATGTAATTCACAAGAACACAGTGCTTTGTTTTCTTCCATTTATTCAATGAAACTTTGAAAATGATTACACATGATCCTCACTTCTGAGCATATATCCTAAAAATTCATAATGCACAAAAATCCAACCCCAAATAAATGCCCATAACCATATTCTTAATACACTTTATTTCACCCCTAATCAGATTAACTGTCTTCTGTAATTGTTGCACATCTTCTTCCAATTTTGTGGCACACTCTGTAAGCTCATTCATCTTCTGGTATGATTGTTTCAATGACCTTTCTTCAGATTCAACCTTTGTCTCCACATTTCTTATTTTTTCTTCAACTTCGTCCAGCCAAACAAAATACTCACATCGATGTTTAGCACTCTGAAAATTTGAGACAACAATCGGAGGAGAGGTGAAGAAGGAAACAACTGGATGAAAACCTAACGCCAGTAACAAGAAGCAACACAATTTCGAAACCTACCTCCCACAAAGGACATCGCAGAAATAATCTGTCTGGATTCCACTATGCTCCAGACTTAAGTACCACAGTTTCAATTCCGTGCAAACACTTGCCATTATTGTAGTCAAACTTCTTCTTCTTCGTGTTCCTCAATAACGAAGATCCGCCACCAACAGCGCTGCCACAATTTAAGGATAAAGAGCTCGATTTTTCCTGGAGTGAGCCCATGTTCTTAGTTATTGGTTTCTGTGTTAGGATTTCAACATAGAGCATCTTCTTTTTGAAGATAAAAGAGAATGAAGGGTTTTAACTTTAATTTTGTTTAATTAATCATTAAAATAAAAGATTTTTTCTGAGTTGACACTGAATGGACAACTCATTCAACTAAAAGTGCCAACAAGGAGTAAGACCATCTCCAGTAGAAAACTCATCCCAGTTCCTGTTTATGGCCCACCTGTCATAAAAAGTAACTCCACATCAGCTTTTGCGTCATAAACAGTAAATAGGAACTCACAACATCTCTCTCTTCTCCATTAGGAGAAACTAACTTTAGTCCCTATTGTGGTCCCACTTAATTAATTAATTAAAATACTTGAAATTAATTTAATTAATTTTTTTGAATAATGTAATTTAAATTTATAAATTTATAAATAATTAACTATTAAAAGATATTAATATTAAATAAATTCATATATAATAATAATACATAATATATAATTCGGGGTTACAATATTTGTAAAATTACTTAATACAAAGAAAAACATAATTAAGCTTTATAGTTGACGACAAGACCAAGCCCTGAGCAAAATTTCCTGCATAAGTGTCTCTTTCATCCTCAACAATCATATTATGCAATATAATACAAGCTTTCATTATGTTGGCAAGCTTCTTCTTTTCCCAAAAATGAGCTAGACCACGTATAATTGCAAAGCGTGCTTGCAACACTCCGAATGCTCGCTCCACATCTTTTCTTTGCCCTTCTTGGTATTGTGCAAATAACTTGCATTTCTCCCCTTGTGGCTTTGAGATTGATTTGACAAATGTGGCCCATTCAAGATAAATACCATCTGCTAAATGGTATCCCATAGTATAATTATTACCATTAATAGTGAAATTTACCTCCGGAGCATGGTCATTTAGAATATCATCGAATACTGGAGAACGATCTAACACGTTGATATCGTTATTTGAACCAGAAACTCCAAAGAACGCATGCCATATCCAAAGGTCTGAAGATGCTACAACCTCAAGTACTATAGTTGCAACCCCACGATAACCACTCATGTACATACCTTTCCACGCCTTTGGACAATTTTTCCATTGCCAATGCATGCAGTCACTACTACCCAACATGCCAGGGAAGCCACGACCCTCCGCCATTTGTAGCAGGCGTTGTACGTTATTTGGTTTGGGTTTTCGCAAGTATTCATCCTCGAACACCGAAATGACACCTTCAACAAATTTTTCCAAGCATTCAATTGTAGTGCTCTCACCTATGCGCACATAATCATCAATAGCATCAGCTCCTACGCCATATGCTAACATGAGTAATTGGAATAGAGTTTCTATCGATATCTTCTTCTTCTGAATCTTGGAGTAAACACTCATCGATCCAATTATCTATGACTGTGTTATCTTGCTGTCTTCTTTTGTCATACAAAGCCTCATTAAACATATCATCAAAATTTCTAGCCATATTTAGAAATGTAATTTTTAGTTCTCTTTCGAGGTGAGAAACAAGAGTTGAAGTGGAGTTGCAGAGTCATTGATAGTTGATATTTATAAGTGTGTCTACAATAAGTACCCTAACGGCTAGTTAACGGCTAGTTTTGCAACGGCTAGTTTTGCAATGGCTAGTTAACGGCTAGTTTTGCAACGGTCACTTTCATGAACAATAAGGGCACAATAATATTGACTAATTTAAAAACTTACATCAGAAATAAATAAAACAAACTATATCATAAACCAGTAATACGCAATAAAAATAAGAACATACTACATAACTCTACGAATACAAGAAACCATTAAGTAAACCACTTGGCGATTATTTTCTCACATGCAATCTCATGAAGAGCTCGTCGTTTTTCACTCATTGTAGACGTGTCAGTATTAAGTATTTGCATATCCATCTCCCTTTCCCTTTCCTTATATTTGCATATCCATATCCCTTTCCCTTTCCTTGGCCATCCTTTCCATTTCCCTTTCTTTTGCTTTTATCTCCATTTCTTTAATATACCTCTGAGTTTGTAATTCTTTTTCTTTCATTGTTGCTTGAGCTTGTAATTCTTATTCTTTCATTGCCGCTTGAATTTGTAACTCCTTCTCTTTGATTGCCATAATCTTTGCTCTATGTTCCTTCTCCTCTTCTCTTTCTTTTTCCCTATCCATTAGTTCTTTTTCTCTAACATTCTTAATATCTTCCATGAGAGATAATTTTTTGACAACCGATGATTTTCTTTCGCTAAAATCTTCAGACATCTGTGCTTTTTCCTTACCTTTTCGCTTGCTCTTCTTTGATTCTTGTGGGCGAACGGGAGAGTCCACACCGGGTTCGTCAGCCAACGGTGTTTCTGGGTTTGATGAGGATGAGTATGCTCCAGTTGCACTAACCTTGGTTCTCTTTGAGCCGCCACTCTGTGTAGGTAGTTGGCTTCTCCATTTTTGCTCTAACCGAAGCATGTTCCAATGCCTCTCAAAAGTGAATTTTTGACCATAATTTGTGGAATAAAGTTTATAAGCCAACTCCTTTATATCATCAGCGTTCGAACCACTCCTTATGTTTCGACTAGCTTGATCATAGCAACTAGCAAATTGTGTAACAGCCTTGTTGATCTTATACCATCGTTTCTTACATGCAACTACCCCCCTTGTCATGTCGGAGCAAAATTCTACACAATAGCTATGAATTCGACTCCAAAATGTTTCCCCCTTTTGATCGGTACCAACTATAGGGTTAGTTGAAACATTTAACCATGCACTGATCAACATCTCATCCTCTTTCCAATGTCAGTGTTGAATACTATCTTGCCTCCGATCTTCAATATCATCATTGAGGTCGATAGCATCTAATCCATGAGGGTTGGCAAAATATGAATATTGCGAATTTGGACTAGATTGTATAGGAGTCTGAGAGGATGGGTTAGAAGAGCCACCAACACCAGATGAGTTATGTCTTGATGCACTAAATTGAGTTGGAAACGACAAGGAAGTTGGAGTAACATTTCCGATAGAAGGGTTAAATATGGATGAAAATGGTAAATGGGGTGTTTGTGAATTTTGATTTTGTGGTTGGAATATAGGAAATTGATTATTATAAGGAGTTTGAAAATTGAAATTAGAGAGATTTTGTGGATTTGGATTTTGAAATGTATTTGGTAGTATGAAGTTTTGATTTGGAACTTGAGAGTTTGAGGTTTGAGATTGTTGGGTATTTGGAATTTGAGGAAAGTTTTGTAAGTAATTGAAGAAAGAGTTGAGTTGGTTTGGATCCATTTTTTAGAAAGTTTTGTAGGTAATTGAAGAAAGAGTTGAGTTGGTTTGGATCCATTTTTTCGAACAAAAAATAATAGTAGCAGAACTTTGATTTTGTAAACTTGGAAGAAGATGAAGAAGAGTAGTAGAGAGTGTGAGAATACAAGTGTATCTAAGTGGTATATATAGAGTAACAAAATATTAATTTATTAATAATAACGGTAACATAGTAACGACTAGTTTCTAACGGCTATTTTTACAATGGCTAGTTTTACAACGGCTAAATTAATATAATAATATAAATAATTATATAATATAATTATTTAATTAATTAATATTTTATATAATTATTTATTTTTTATTTTAATTGCCAAGTGACAATTGTTTATTGGACAACAAGAGTCCCTATTTAGAGGGACTCTCTGTTCTCGATCCAAGAGAAGGACCTCCTTCTCATCTTACTCCAACGGTTGATTCCCTTCTTTTCTGACACGCCACAGTAATAGGGACTCCAAAACATAACCATTGGAGTTGCTCTAAAGAGAGCCATGTGTCCACTCAAACTAAAGACGCCACACACTGATGGCAGGAAGGGTGAATGTGTCTGCCGGAGTGTATAATTACTGTGCACACGTGACTCATTAAATGATTGAAGTGTATTTGTGTCCAGCGTGTGAACTTTTAGGTGTAATTTTGTCCCTTCTTCCAAAAAAATAAACATGATTGAATAACGGTGTAAAATAATTTACAATGTCAGTATATCAAAATTAAACTCTTAGATACTAATATTAATTTCCTCAAATTAAAAAAAAAAGAGGTATCTGGAAAAATAAAAATAAATGTATTATTTTTTTCTTTTAATTTAATTCTTTCCATATCCCACGTTTTAAAATCAAATTAAAAAAAAAAAAAACCTAGAACAAACAAAACAAAACATGCATGGAGCTTAGTAGCTAGTGCCACCAACTCACCTACCCAACCCGTCTCCCTCTTCGGTCTTATAGTCAGTCATGTCCTTCCCAACAACCTCCAAAACTCAAACTCGTTGTTTATTATTACTTCACTTCACTTTCTTTCTTTCATCGCTCTTGGCGGACTCTTCCACAAACCCCAACTCTTAAAACGACACCCTATAAAACTTCACGCATCCCTTTTTCTCTTCACTCTTCATCACTCCTCACACACAAAATCAATATTTAAAAAAGAATTAAAAATAATAATAATAACAATCTATAAGAGAAAACTTTCTTTTTCTTTTTTTGGTTCCTAAACAATGGCTTTGAGTTTCACGCCCCAAACCACCAAAACCGTTTCCCAAACACCTTCCTTTATTGCCTCCAGGCCGGTAGCGCCGCCGAAGTCTGTGCCCTTTCGCAACTCGCGACGATCAATCGCGGTGCGTGCCTCGGCCTCTGTGGCGTCTCCCTCTGCAGCGGCGGTGACGGCGACGCGGGAGTGTTCTGTGAAGTCGCTGAAGGCGAGGCAGATCGTGGATAGCAGGGGAAACCCGACGGTGGAGGTGGATCTGGTGACCGACCAGCTGTACCGATCGGCGGTGCCGAGTGGCGCCTCCACGGGGATCTACGAGGCGCTGGAGCTGAGGGATGGTGATAAGAGCGTTTATGGAGGAAAAGGAGTGCTTAATGCTGTTAGGAACATCAATGAGGTCTTGGCTCCTAAGCTTCTTGGCGTTGATGTTAGGTAAACCAAAACAACGGTTCTGAGATTCTGTTGTGTGTTGGACATTGTTTGTTGCACTTTTGAGTAGCTGTGCACAGGTTTAAAATTTCTGAGTAAATGGTTATTATGTTGTATTTGTATAGTAGGAAGGTTGAACCTTTTTTGTTTCAATTCTTTTTTATGAAAACTACGTGTTTTATCGTGCCTTCTAATTCATGTTTTTATCGTTAAATGTGTATGATTAATTAAGAATGTAAATACCTTAGACTTTAATTAAGAGATGTTGGATTTGAATCTTAGAAATAGCATAAAGTATTATTTATAAATAGAGTTTCATTTTAAGGTTGTCGAATTGCATCCGTTCTTTTGGACAACTACTCATGCGGTTAATGTAAACGGTAGTTATTTTCATTTATGATCATTTATGGCGCTACGTAATTGGGTGTAAATATAAAACTGCTCTTCAATGGCTTCAAAATTGAATTCTTATACATAATTATGGATACGTTAAGGGAAAAAAATGTGTAGACCAAACCCTTTCCCGGTCCCAATTATATATAGGAGATAGCTGATGTGGCTGAATTTATTTTTGAAACTTCTAAATATGCTCATTGTTTTTGAATTGTGTGTTGTGCTGCTGAATATTTGTTTTTGTGTTTCACAAGGAATCAAGCAGATGTGGATGCTATCATGCTGGAAATAGATGGAACTCCTAACAAGTCAAAGCTAGGGGCTAATGCAATATTGGGAGTTTCGCTGAGCGTGTGTAGAGCTGGTGCAGGAGCAAGAGGAGTGCCTCTATACAAACATATCCAGGAAATTTCTGGAACAAAAGAACTTGTAATGCCAGTTCCAGCTTTTAATGTTATAAATGGGGGTAGTCATGCTGGAAATAATCTGGCCATGCAAGAATTTATGATACTACCGGTTGGAGCTACTTCGTTTTCTGAGGCACTCCGCATGGGTAGTGAAGGTTAGAAATCTAGTGCTTTATAAATGTAACCACATTGAAGAAGTATGCTTGTGAAATTCTTTTACTTCTGGCTGCAACTTAGCATATGCGTGTATTTATTTTCTCATTTTGGTATTGAACTTAATAATGCCTTCCTTTCCGTTCAATTATTGTGGTGTATGTGAATTGATATGATTTGTGAGGTTAGTTAGACCTATAGGATTCTGTGACATATAATTTGATTTGATGATTATTCTACGCTCAAATTATCTTGGCTCCATAAGTTCATATATTCGGCATATATTGCATGAATTTTTCAATCTTGATGTATTCATACTGACAACCAGTCAACTTAACTATTTCCACGAACAGTTTATCATGTATTGAAGGGTATTATCAAGGCAAAATACGGACAAGATGCATGTAATGTCGGAGACGAAGGAGGATTTGCTCCCAATGTTCAGGATAACAGGGAGGGGCTAGTTTTACTCATTGATGCTATTGAGAAGGCTGGTTACGCTGGCAAGGTAGGCACTGATATGACTAATTTTATGCCTTTGCGTGATTTGAATATCCTTCTTGTTGATCAAAATTTAAAAAACAATGGTGCAGATTAAAATAGGTATGGATGTTGCAGCTTCAGAGTTTTACACTAAGGATGGAAAATATGATTTGAACTTCAAGAAACAACCAAATGATGGAGCTCATGTTCTCTCTGCCCAGAGTCTTTGCAATCTTTATGAAGACTTTGTGAAGGAATTTCCCATTGTGTCAATTGAGGATCCATTTGATCAAGATGACTGGGGTTCATGGGCTTCACTACAGTCTTCAGTTGATATTCAACTTGTAGGAGATGATTTACTTGTTACAAACCCGAAGAGAATAGCTGAAGCCATCCAGAAGAAGGCTTGCAATGGTTTGCTTCTAAAGGTGACTGTTCTTAAACAATTTTTTATTATTTGATGTTATCATTCATATAGTACTTTTTGCTTCAGATTAATTTTTCTATCAATTCTTTTTGACATTTTGCTTTAAGACAAGTTTTTCTTTCTAGATATCTAATCAAATAGTAATTTGAGATATTGCATATTGTCAGAATTTGTAGGGGAGACATGCCAATTAATGCTTCAGTTGTTTTATCTGTTATCCAACCACTGCAGGTTAACCAGATTGGCACAGTGACAGAATCTATTCAGGCTGCACTTGACTCAAAGGCAGCAGGCTGGGGTGTCATGGTTAGTCATCGGAGTGGTGAGACTGAAGATAACTTCATTGCTGATCTCTCTGTCGGCTTGGCCAGTGGACAGGTTCTATTTCCTTAATATATTTGTTTGGTGTATTTAATATTTTTCTATTGTAAATTATACCATGTTATGGCTTGTGTTGATGATCCGAGCTTTTGTCATATAGATTAAGACTGGTGCACCGTGCCGAAGTGAGCGATTGGCAAAGTATAATCAGGTAATTGGCATTTTGTGCTAACTTCCTCCTCTTAGCTTCAAGATTTTAGCATAGACTATAGGCTATAGCATTAGTATTTTAAAATAACTCAGAAATCCTTAGGACTAAACTATCATAACTTGTTTCATTCAAATTTCACTATATATTCTTCTTTGACTCTGAGGCTGACTATTTTTATCTTGAGCTGGCATGGCAGAGATTGGTTTAACTAAAGAAATTGAACATCATTATGCTGACTCAGAATAAATAACAAATGTGCAATAATGCTGTTTTAGTTCTTAGTTTTAAAACTTGAATTTTGATAGAAAATAGAAAACCATCGTTATCCTTGAAAAAAAAAATTTTTGTTTGCTTCTTTGAATTGTTATATAGTATACTGTGTGATCATTAGTTATTGTTTGATGGAATGATCTAGAGAACTTTTCCCTTCAAAACATTGTTCAATATCTTTTCAGCTTCTTCGCATTGAAGAGGAACTTGGAAGCGTGCGATATGCTGGTGAAGCCTTCAGATCCCCTTAGAGTGAATAAGGGCTGATCTCAAATATGTAGTCTTGAAATATTTCTGCAAGAGTCATTATCATCATCGATTAAGTTAAGAAAACAAACATGGCCAAGGTAAATCCAGAGTTTTGAGAGCTGCAATTGATGGGTTTAGCCTTCAAATGTGTTAGTTTTGAACTGAAATAATTACTCCAGAAATAAGAAACTTGATTTTGGTGAAGCTGCTATTATGATGTGAAGTAGCTTAATGTAACTTCATGCAGGGACTATAGGTGTAACTTTCAAACAAGTCTACCTGATGAGTTAATTCGAATGTGTTGTTTTGGATGAACTTAAACCACTTTAATGAATTGAGTAACTTAAATTCAAAGCCACCATTGTTCCCTTATTAGGAAAGCCATATTGTTCACACTTTTTGGAGTATTGACAATTGTTCACCAAGTTAAAACACTAAATTGTTTTTTTATTTTGTGTCGGGGGAGAGTCATTATGTAAATTTCAGATGTCACACAAGTTAGTTCTTTTATAGCATTTTGAAACGATTTTACTCATTTTAGTATATATTGATCCTTAATATAATTATTTATGAATGGGTAAAAATTGTTCATCATGAAAATACAAATATAAGGTCAAAATGTCCAAAATAGGGATTAACTTAGTAGGGTATCGAGATCATTTTTCCCATGGTCACATACCTGCACCTCTTTAGCAAATACTAATAGTAGATATTGCAAATGATAAGAAAGTATTGCCATTTCATTGATACTACAATCTACCGCATCCACTATACAAGGAATATTACAAAAATAGTTTTGCTTGTCAAAGCATGAGGACTATCACAGATTTTATGTATCAAAATCTTATGCTCCAAATATGCTTCGAGCAAAAGGAGGCATAAATCAACCTTCACATGTCGTGTTGTAAACAAATTTAGATCCTCTTCGCTCGCCAGCAGGTGCAGAATGGGAGATGAATAGATTTCAGGCATTAACATCATCACCCGTCATTCACAATAGGAAGCATATAATCACTTTTAAATCCAAGCAAAAGACCTAAAGCTGGATAGCCGGACCAGTGTACTCTCTTGAGCGCATATAAAGATCCGCAGGCGTTCCTATCTCTACAAGCCAAGCATATTCCTCCTCTTCGCCGTCGCATATCTTAGGGCCATTTTGTGTTGCTGTAGTGCAACAAGCATTAAAAAATATATATATAACTGAGATGCTGATCAGATAATGCTTCTCCATTCCCTCAAGTGATTTGCAAGTTTTGAAAAGATTAATAACTTTCTAAGGGGGAAAAACAAAATCTAACTGAACTTATAAATCCTCCATCGAATGCTTCAAAACTCAAGAAAGGGAGCAAACTAAGTTTAATAGAACTTCTAAGATCATTCCTACTACCGAGTACCAAAGCTATATCCTATGGTGCATGGAATATAAGTGATAGGTCGAAGAGTTACTTACAAAATGTTGAATATGGATAATCATGATAGTAAGTACACTTCCTTCCTTCATCTTCTCTATAAGGAGGTGAAAGAATGTCTAGCACAGCACAAGGTGTTACTGCTGTGAAACAGTGCAGATTTCCACCATGCTTTGGATATAAAACCGATGTCTCGCACGGTGTAGTCATGACCTTATCAACAGCTAACTTGGCCAGTCTAACTAAAACAAAGAAAAATTACAACAAAATCATTTTAAAACATGGATGCAGAATAGCAAGTTTTATAAGCCACTAAATATGATATCATATTGTTTAATAATGTTGATAAAAAGATCTCCTAGATGAGATATACAATTATGTTAATGTAAGCCCTCAACAGTAGTGGCAATTAGCCATAGAAAATTCTATAGGAAAATGATTAATCCCCTAATACTCTTACTAATACTTCCCCCTAACTAATAGATTTAGAAAATCTTGAATGCTTTTTTTATATTTACAAAGCATTGAATACCTTTACTTTTTCACGTAATACTTTTTTAATTTAATATTAGAAGGATTATTAGGAGTACATATCAGGAAGATGTATCGTTACTCAGTGCTTTTTATATTTACATGCTCTCATACAAGAGTGTGGGACAAGACAAAAATGTGTTCCAGCGACAAATTAACAAAAGCGACATCACCTTGTATGAAAAACTGTAAATACTAAACCTTTAAAAAATATAATACTTTAGTTATTTCTCTAAAGGTACAAAACATGGATTCGGTCCCTCTTTGCAATCTAATACTACATATATAGGCATCAATTTAATCCTTAATTTGACAGTTATTTTATACTATAAAGTACCAAACAGAAGTAAATTTCATGTCTCGTATCTTTTTTGAGGATTATTTTGAGAATTTACTTGCCCGATAAAAACAAGAAAAATGTCAAATCATAAGAAAATGCAATATAAGGCTACATTTGGAAGAGACTGAGATTGAGAGACAGAGATTGAATTAGTTTCTGTATTGTGTTTGGTGTAAAATGTACTGGACTGAGTTATGTCTCAATATCATATTTGGTTTAAGATAAATATGGAGATTGAATGGTAGATTTGGAATTTGAAAAGAAATGTTGTAAAAGTTTCCATTTCCGTCTCTAAAAATTTCAGTCTCCTATGTCCCTACTTTCTAGAGGTACTGAAAGGACTGAAATTTTGTGTCTCAGGACTGAAATTTTAGTTCCAGTTTCTGATCACCAAACACAATACTCAGTCCCAGTCCCAAGAAACAAACGGATTCTAAAAGCCAGACCTTGAGGATGTCCTGGTCCCTTGCTTTCTACAGTGCAGGGAGGTTCAACCCAATCATAAGCTTTCACATGCAAAGAGCCGTAGAGAATTTTGCTAAATACAGTCATGCCAGGATGGTCATGCAGTGGTATAACCGAAGAAGTGGGAAAACAGAATATACACATCTGCACCAAATAACACTGCTTACTTTAAGTCCAAATCTCATTTCACACAAACTGAAATTTTCACTAAAAATTCACTATATACAATCAACTCATTTGTATATCCGAAATATAACACAATATATAACAAAACTGAGAATATCTTTGATAATAAGAAACTCAGAAATATTGAAGAAATTGTATATACAAATATGCATACATAGGCAAAGCCTGAAGTTTGCATCAGTCCAACATTGGTATGGTTGAAGAAAGAGACAATGAGAGCTAGCTATATATATGATTAAAGTATGCCTGACTAAAAAATAAAAATTCGAGGTTTAAAAAAGCCAAGATGTTCTTATTCCATCTTAGTCTCTATATATTCAAACATTCAACATATAAGCCGAATCTGACTTTGACCTGATTCCCATTATAATACAATGACTAGCAAATTTTCGAACATACAGGGTCTAAGGATTCAGTAATCTTTTTTCCTGTATTTTTTTAGCACAATGCAATTTAGCAGGACATATACTGTGATTGTAACAGCCATTGCCAAGAATTTGACAATATTGTCACTGTACTAGTTTTAAGCAGCCAACTTATTAATGGACATGCTAGAAAGGTAAGCTCACCGTAAAACTATCGGACTCGTGAATGTCAATATAAGTTATTGGTTGAGCCCATCGAGCTGCCCTATTCAGTTGATTAATTCCAAAAAACCCATGCCCTCGATCATCATCTGTAGTTTCCTCCGAAAGCCCAACATCTGATGGTTGGACAGTATCTACCAAGTCAAGAACAATAACAAAAGATCAGTAACTCATTGCCAAAGACAATGTAACATCTGCATTTCAGAGTTCAAATATATATGATAAAATAAAATGGTTTCTAGTTAGATTGGAAAATGCTAGAAATAAGAATAGACTATTTATGAACAGCAGGCACAGAATAACTGCCATATTACTGTGGACAGATATATCAGTAGTGTTATTGTTCATTACTTCATATTCCTAAACAAGTCAAACTTGCCAACATTTTAACAAATATCATATAGTATGTTTGTTGAATAAATTGCTCATATTGATGCAGCAAGACTAATTCTCCACACACACGCACGAACTCACGCATGCACAGTCGCTCGTGCCCTTTTGTTTTAATGTTGACCATGCAAGCAAGATTGACGTGCCAGAGTTATTCCTCCCACTCTTGTATAAAACTATTCCTCTTGCTTGCACTACACCTAAAAAACAAATTCAAGGTGATTGTGTTTTGTCTAAAAGATCCCATACATTATCCACAACATCACATCTTCATGATATCCTTTTTAGTTTTACAGTTCAAATATGCAGCCTTGATAGTTTCAATGCCTACATTAATAACCAACTCTAAAGAACTTAATGCATTGCAATGCAGATAGAAAAAGAAAATCATCACAAAACCAAAAAAACAACCAACACTTCAACCTAGCCACAAAACAACAAGCAACTCACAGCATTCACATAAATAAATAAGCAACCCATAAAACCTAATTTGACCAACTGAACATACCTCTACAAGTTGATAATAAGCAGATATAATTTATAATTTTATTTTATAGAAGTAAAAACAGTTTGATTTCAATGAATAACAACATTCTAAAACACTATCACAAAACTGAACTTCACAGTTCACACTCACTTTTTCAAAAAGAAATTACTTTTATCCATGTGATAACATTTAATTGATCCTCATTCCTCAGTTGCATGCAATATTCAAAGAATGATTGGAGCATAGACAGATTAAACTTACATTATTCACTCTACAAACCATAACCTAAACACAATCAAATAAACAAATTAGGGGGCAAAGAAAGAAAAAAAATAAACCGAGAATTGAAGAGAGCTTGTGCAAAGCTTGCGAAGAAGGTGGTGGCGTCGAGGAAGGGGAGAAAATGGCGTTGCAGTGGTCGTAGAGAGCCTGAACCTTGTTTGAGGTGTGGCTATGGCGGCCCATGCTCAAGTATCTCCGGAATAACGAGAAGACCATATCCTTCCTTCTTTCTTTGCACAATTTTTCTCTTCTTATCGGATACTATTTTCTGTAATTTCTCACAATTCTTTTTTTTTTTTAATTGGAAATAAGTAATGTGTGTAGTGTGTGGTGCATATCCAGAAATTCGTTTACCAATCCAAAGAGCATTCTGATTTTTGCCGCTTATTTAATTTTGGTGTTGTGTTATGAGATTTGATGTGTTTGTTGTGAAATAAATAAATAAATAACAGGTAATAAAAAAAAGTATTGTTAGATAATTCTAGTAGTAATATTCATCATAATTATTATTTTAATATAATAAAGATAATTAATATATTTATTAATACTATATATATTATAAACTTAAAATTTATGGAGTGATAGGAAAAAGAGAGAATTTATATTATTATAATATATAAAGAGAAAAAAATATTTTGTTATTGTGGTTTGTTTTTTAAAACTTAGCCTTTTATTTATATGCATACAAGAGGTAACATTTTTAACTTTATTAAATTCATTCTCTCTTGAGAATGGACATCTACGTAGTGATCTTTATCACAACACTTTTTTTTAAATGTCCATTTAAAATTATACTTTGTTAAAATCTTATTAAAAAAAAACTAATGAAAAAAATTTTAGTGAAGGAAAAAAAAGTACAAAATCCTTTGTGATAGGAAATACCTCATTAAAAACTTTGTCAAGAAAAATCCAATGAAAAAAAAAACTAATCAAGGAAAAAAGAGTACAGTCTTCCCCTCTTGTCACCATTATTTAATATCTCGAAATCGATGCATCCTAATCTGATGTACCAATCTTTCAAAGGATTTTGGAAGTGACTTTGTAAATAAATCTGCCAGATTATCGCTTGAGCGGATCTGTTGGAAATATAGTTGTATCACCATATGTAAACAAGTATCTTGTTTGAGATCTCCTTTTATGTAAATCAGACAAGTATCCTGCAATTGCATACCCAATTAGTTGTGACTTGGATTCATATGGATAAAACAATCCCATATCAACTGTTCTATGAAGATATCGAAAGATTTGTTTGATTCCATTCCAATGTCTTCTAGTTGGATAGGATCGTGTACTATTAGCAAGATACATTAGCGCTCCAATGGCATTAAGGTATGGTACTTCAAGACCAAGGATATCTTAATTTTTTTCTTTAGGATGGAATTGATCCTTTTCCACATCCAAAGACCTTAGAATCATTGGGGTACTTAATGGATGTGACTTATCCATATAAAATCTCTTCAAGATCTTTTTTGTGTATGTTGTTTGATGAATAAAGATCTCATTTTTTGTATACTTGATTTGCAGGCCGAGACAAAATTTAGTTTTCCAAAATCTTTCATCTCAAACTCTTCTTTTAGAGCTTTTATAATTGTTAGAATCTTTTCAGGAGTTCCAATAATATTTAAATCATCAACGTACATAGCAATTATAATTAATCCAGATGCAGATTTCTTTATGAAAACACGTGGGCAGATATCATCATTCTTAAATCCGTTTTTGGCCAGATACTCAGTAAGATGATTATACCACATTCGTTCAGATTGCTTTAGACCATATAAAAATTTTTGCAATTTAACTGAGTATAACTCCTGCAAATATTTATTGGATGGTTTAGACATCTTTAGTCCTTCAGGGACTTTCATATAGATCACACAATCTAATGATCCGTATAAATAGGTTGTTACCACATCCATTAAATGCATATGTAATTTATGGTATGCGGATAAATTGAACAAATAAATAACGCAATGTTATTGCATCCACTACAGGAGAATATGTTTCTTCATAATCTATACCGGGTCTTTGTGAAAAACCTTGTGCCACAAGTGGAGCCTTGTAGCATACAACTTAATTTTTTCGTTTTCTCACAAATACCCACCTGTATCCAACAGGTTTTACATCTTCTGGTGTATGGACTATAGGTTCAAAGACTTCACGCTTTGCAAGTGAGTCTAACTCAGCCTTCATAGCTTCTTCCCATTTCGGCCAATCATTCCTTTTCAACATTTTTTGACTGTTCTTGGCTCAAGATCCTTACTTTTATGCATGATATTTAATGCCACATTATATGCAAATATTTCATTAACAATTGTCTTATTTCGGTCCCATTTTTCTCCTGTAAAGACATAATTTATCAAGATCTCGTCATTTTAACAATTTTCAGGTACCTGAACGTCTTCTGGTGTCAAAAGTATATCAGAATTTTGGAACTGCAGGTGTCTTTACTATGTCTTTTTCAATAGGAATAGTATTTACCTCTTTTCTTTCTCGAGAATTTTTGTCTTTGGAACCGACAGACCTACCACGCTTCTGACATGAATTTATTTCGATGGCTATTTGTCCGACTGAGACATCAATTAGAATTAGAGCATTTTCAGCTGGTATATAGGATTTAGTTAATTATCCTTTTTGTATCAGAAAATGCAACATCACACAATTCATTTTCTATTCTTTGCAAATGTATAATCTTTTGAACTTCTAGTTCACATTGCCCTGATCGAGAATCTAAATGCATTAAGGATGACACATTTCAATTAAGTTCCTTTTCAGGAAGCTTATTCTATCCCTCCTAATGTTGGAAATTTTGATTCATCAAAATGACAATTTGTGAATCGGGCTTTAAATACATCTCCAGTTTATATCTCAAGATACCTTACTATAGAAAGACAATCATATCCAACATATATCTCCAATTTTTTTTTGAGGTCCCATTTTGGTGTGAGAAGGTGGTGCAATGGGAACATATATCACACACACGAATATTCTTAAATGGGAAATATTTGGCTGCTAGCCAAAAGCTAATTGCATAGGAGAGAACTGATGGTTACTAGTTGGCCTCAAACGAATAAGTGTTGCGGCATGTAAAATAACATGCCCCCAAGCCGAGGTTGGGAGATTTGTTCTCATAAATAAACGTCTAGCAATTAACTAGGGATGTTTAATAAGTGATTCTACTAACCCATTTTGTGTGTGAACATGGGCTACTGGATATTCAAGGCTTATTCCGTTATCTACACAATAAGCATCAAAGGCTTGGAAAGTGAATTCACTAGCGTTATCAAGACGAATTGCTTTGATTGGATTTTCTGTAAACTGTGTTTTTAATCGAATAATTTGAGCAAGTAATATCACAAATGCCAGGTTGTGAGAAGACAACAAGCAAACATGTGATCATCTCGAAGGTGCGTCTATTAGGATCATAAAATATCTAAAAGATCCACATGGTGGATGAATAGGTCCACATATATCGCATTGAATCCTTTCTACGAATTCAGGGGACTCAAATCCAATCTTTACTGGTGATAGCCTTAAAATTAGCTTTCCTTGAGAACATACAGCACAACAAAATTCACTAGATTTAAGAATCTTCTGGTTCTTTAGTGAATGTCTATGGAAGTTTTCAATAATTCTCCGCATCATGGTTGTTCCCGGATGACCCAATCGATCATGCCAAGTTATGAATTCATTTGGGCTAGTAAACTTCTGGTTTACATTGGCATGTGATTCAATTGCACTAATTTTAGTATAATATAACCTAGATGAAAGTGAGGGTAACTTTTCTAATATAATATTTTTTTATTTGAATAATGAGTTGTGATATACAAGTACTCATGATTTCTCTCATGCATTGTTTATTATGATATCTATTTCGGCAAATATCTTTAAAACTCAATCAGTTCCTTAGAGACTTAGTAGACAATAGTGCATTATTTATTATGAATTTCGTTCCTCCAGAAAACAAATTATAGCTCTTTCGGAGCCTTCTATCATATTGCTTGAGCCAATAATAGTATTAACATATTCTTCTTTTGGCACAAGATGAGTAAAATATATATTACTTTTGAGAATGGTGTGCGAACTTGCACTATCCGCAAGGCAAACATCTTCTCTATATGTCCTTGCCATTTTTTTCAAAGACAAACAACAACAACAACAACAAAGCCTTGTCCCACTAGGTGGGATCGGCTACATGAATCAAATGACGCTATTGTGCTGTGTCATGTATCATGTCTACAAAGAGACCGTTCACATGTAGATCTCGTTTGACCACCTTATGGATGGTCTTCTTAGGTCTTCCTCTACCTTTCACCCCTTGTCCATCTTCCATCTTATCCACCCTCCTGACTGAGTGTTCTGTCGGTCTTCTTCTCACATGTCCAAACCACCTGAGACATGATTCAACCATATTTTCCACAATGGGTGCTACTCCAATTTCCTTTCTTATATCTTCGTTCCTTATTTTATCCAATCGCGTATGACAACTCATCCATCTCAACATCTTCATCTCTGCCACACTCACCTTATGTTCGTGCTCCCCTTTGGCCACCCAACACTCCGTACCATAAAGCATAGCCGGTCTTATAGCAATGTGGTAAAATTTACCTTTAAGTTTTAAAAGCACTTTTTTGTCGCATATAAAACCAGATGCACTTCGCCATTTTGACCAACCTGCTTGGATCTTATGATTTACATCCTGTTCAACCTCTCCATTATCCTGTATGATGCACCCAAGATACTTAAAACTTTTAACTTTTCGTAAAATGTTTTCTCCAATATTCACCTTTATATTAGGGTTTTCCTTTCTAAACTTACATTCCATATATTCCGTCTTGCTATGGCTTATGCGCACACTTCTAGAGCTTCTCTCCATAAGTCCAACTTCTTATTTAGGTCTTTCCTTAACTCTCCCATAAGAATGATATCATCGTCAAAAAGCATGCACCACTGCACAGGCTCTTGGATGTGCTCTGTGAGTACTTCCAAGACTAATGTGAAAAGGTATGAACTTAAGGATGATCCCTGGTGTAATCCTATACCAATAGGTAATTCCTCTGTCACACCACCTTGAGTCTTCACACTAGTTGTGGCCCCATCATACATGTCTTTAATTGTACGAATATATGCAATTTTTACTCTCCTCTTTTTTAAAACCTCCATAAGACCTCCCTTGGCACCCTATCGTACGCTTTTTCCAAATCAATAAACACCATATGTAGATCCCTTTTATTACTACGATACCTCTCCATCATCCTTCTTAATAGGTAGATAGGTACCAATGTGCTCTTTCTCCACTCATTAGGCATCTTCTTTGACTTTAAAATCTCATTAAAAAGCATGGTTAACTAGTTGATGCCTTTTCCTCCAAGGCCCTTCCAAACCTCAATCGGGATATTATCAGGTCCTACTGCCCTACCATTTTTCATCTGCTTTAGAGCCTCTTTTACCTCGAAGTCTCGAATCCTTCGATAGTAGTCAAAGTTTTGATCTTCTTTCCTTGTGCATAACCGACCAAGGCTCGGAAAAGTCTTCTCTTTTTCATTAAATAATTCGTAGAAGTAGCTCTTCCACCTTTCATTAATCTTCTCCTCTTGAGCCAGCACCTATCCTTCCTTATCCCTTATGCACTTAACCTTATCCAAATCTCTCATTCTTCTTTCATAGCTCTTTGTGATTCTATATATACCCTTTTCTCCTTCTTTCGTGCCCAAAGACTGGTAGAGATCCTCATATGCTCTTGTTCTTACTTCACTTACACCCCATTTTGCCTCTTTCTTAGCCACCTTATATTTTTCCCAATTATCTGCATTGCGACATAAAGACCACTCTTTAAAGCACTCCTTTTTTATGTTTATCATTTCTTGTACACTCGCATTCCACCATCAAGACTCCTTGTCTCTTGGTCCTATTCCTTTAGATTCACCAAAGCTTTCTTTTGCTATTCTTCTAATAACTTCTGCCATCTCCCTCCACATCTCTTCCGCGCTTCCATTCCCATCCCACTTTACTTCTTCTCCTACCCGTCTTAGGAAGATTCTTTGTTCCTCACCTTTTATCGGCCACCACCTTGTCCTTGTGTTCTTTATATGATGTCTTTTCCTCAACTTTTGTTCAACGCGAAAATCCATGACGAGCACCCTATGTTGTGTTGTCAAACTCTCTCCCGGGATAATTTTATAATTAATGCAAAATTTTTGGTTGACTCTCCTCAACAAGAAGAAGTCGATTTGAGAGCTTGTCATGCCACTCTTATAGGTTATAAGATGTTCGTCTCTCTTTTTAAAATATGTATTTGCGATGAGAATGTCAAAGGTTGAGAAAAAGTCCAAAATAGTTTTACCCTCGGCATTGATCACCCTGAAACCATGGCCTCTGTGAAAACTTCCATACCCAGTCACTTCTCTTCCAACATGACCATTTAAATCTCCTCCTAAGAAAATCTTATCTCACGAAGGTATGTCTTGGACCAAACTCTCTAGATCATCCCAAAACCTTATCTTGTGTTGTTCGTCCGAACCCACTTGTGGTGCGTAGGCGCTAATCACATGAAAAGCACCTCCCTCCACTACAAGTTTGATAGAGATGATCCGATCTCCCACCCTCTTGACATCCACTACGTCCTTCTTCCATTGCTTATCCACAATAATACCAACCCCATTCCTATTCTTCACCTTTCATATATACCAAAGTTTGAAACCAGAAGTATCCAACTCCTTAGCCTTCGTACCAACCCATTTTGTTTCTTATAGGCACATAATGTTAATCTTTCTCCTTGTCATGGTTTTCACCACCTCCATGGACTTTCCTGTTAGAGTTCCTATGTTCCATGTCCCAAATCTCAACCTTTTGTCGCTCCAACCTTTACCTTCGCACCAACCCATTTTATTATATTTTTTTCAAAGACAAATAATAATAAAATGAGTAGAAATATTTGTGCAGTAAAATTATTTTCTTGATTAAAAATATTTTTCTAAGAAGTATAGTATATACTAAAAATTTTATTATTATTATCTTGACACATTCAGTAATTTTGAAATTCATAAATATTTTATTAAACATTATTTATATACATCGTACTTGAAATTCAAATGCATAGAAAATAAAACTTAACAAGAAGTTTCTTACATTATTTATTTACATGAGTACTTAACAAATCCACATATTAAATTATTCCATCATTGATAAAATGACCAATATTTCATTCAGGATCCTAAAAAAATTAGAAACTTCATACTGAGTGGTGTAATTTTCAGCATCATTTGAAACAAAATTTGTCTCTTTTTCTTTTTTGTCCGTTTTCAAAGATGTTTGATAAAGATCGACTAGGTGCCTTGGAGTACGACATGTACGCGACCAATTGCCCTTTTCACTGCAACGGAAAATTTATTTTGCCCATTGTTTTTTTTTCTTTATCCCACTTCTGGTGAGATCCTTTCTTATGAACATAATTGTTCTTCCTTCCATAATTTTTCTTGTTACCAAGACCTTGCCATTCACCTCTTCTAGGGTTATGATTTGCCGCATTTACTTCAGAAAATGGGGTGGCGCCAGTTGGGCACGTTTCATGATTTTTTAAAAGTAACTCATTGTTGCGTTCAGCAATAAGAAGATAAGAAATTAACTCAAAATATTTTTTAACCCTTTTTTCTTGATACTACTGCTGCAGGAGCACATTCGAGGCATGGAAGGTTGAGAAAATTTTCTCTAACATATCATTATCAGTTATCTTTTCCTCACATAATTTTATTTGTGAGATGATTCGAAACATTGCTGAATTATATTCACTTGTGGATTTAAAATCCTGTAGACGCAAGTGCATCCATTCATATCGGGCTTGAGGAAGTATCACTATCTTTTGATGATTATACTTTTTTTCAAGATTTTTCCACAGATCTGCATGATCTTTTAATGTGAGATATTGATTTTTCAATCCTTTGTCAAGATAACGATGAAGGAAGATCATGACTTTGGCTTTATCCTTCTGGGATGTATTATTTTAAGCCTTAATGGTATCTCCAAAATCTATTGAATCAAGATGAATTTTAGCATCTAGTATCCATGATAAGTAGTTGTATTCCAGACATATCAAGAGCATTAAATTCAAGATGAGAGAGTTTCGACATAATGAAAATTTGTTATCTGAGTCTTCCTAAAATTTGATCAGAATCTCGTGCTGATAATGTGTTATGAAATAAATAAATAAATAAATAAATAAGGAAGAGGTAATAAAAAAGTATAATTAGATAACTCTAATAGTAATATTCACCTCAATTACTATCTCAATATAATAAATATGATTAATATATTTACTAATACTATATATATTGTAAAATTAAAATCCACGAAAATATAGAAAAAAAAAAAGAGAATTTATATTATTGTAATGTATAGAGAGAGAGAAAAATGTTTTGTTATTGCTGTGTGTTTTTGCCTGAGACTTAGTCTCCTATTTATATGCGTACAGAAGGTAACATTTTCAACTTTATTAAATTCATTACATTCACGTAGTGATCCTTATCACAATAGTTTTTTTTGGTAGGTAATTAATTAGGATATCAGTAAATTTAAATAACTTTTTAAAATTATTTAAATATAATTTTTTAATTTTTAAAAAATAGTATTTTAAACTTGTAACTTCTTCATCAATGTAAAACTCCATTTCATCCCCTCTCATCGTGTTGTTGTACCTCGTTCTCAACCATTTGTCGCGCTGTTGTTGTATTTTCCGTCGCAACTCTTCTGTGCGGAATGCGAAGCCAACCTGTATTGAACAAAAGAAACATCCCAAGTTAATAAAAAGAACATTTAAATTTTAAAAAAATATATTTCAAGTATAACAAATAAAATCTCAAAATTAATAAAAGAAATATCACAAGTTAAACAAAAAGAACATCTTACAGTTAGTTTAATAAAACAAAACATGCTAAATTTTACAAAAGAAATATCCCAAGTGTAACAAAAAAAATTCCAAATTTAATAAAAAAATATCCCAAGTTAAATAGAAAGAAACATTTCACAGTTAGTTTAATAAAAGTAACATCTGAATTTTAACCAAAGACACATCTCACATTTACTTTCTAAGGTTATCCATTTGCGAGGAGACAAGTTTGGAGGGTCCGATCGCGCCACAAAAGATGCCGTACTTAGTGCTGCGTCTGAAACCCTTGTGATCAGCAGTGAGTGGGCTTTGGCGTGCCTGTCACAGTGCACAAGTCGCGAGGGTACGGTGGTGGTCAGTGAACATCTGCTCGAGGTTGGTGTGGGGTCGCTTAGCACAACGACGTTCTCTCTAAAGCTCCCTTCGTGGAGGCTGCAAATGACATTTTAAATGCTAGGTACGATGACTCCTTGATGTGGGAGATTGAACGGAGTGGTGGGTACGGCAGCGCAGCGGTGTGACGGTGGTTAGGAGTGGATGAAGAACGGCACTCGGAGGGGAGAGAGGAAGGAGAGGGGTTGTGCTTGTTTCGACGCTAGATGCAACGACTCTTTGGTGCAACGGAAGATTGCACAATGCGGTGGGTACGGTGGAGCAGCGGCATCACAATAGGAAGACGGTAGCATGAACGGTGTGAGTGGGAGGGAACGTGGGGTGTGCGATTATTTTTTTATTTTCACAGTGGGTAATAGTGAGAAATTAAATTCAAGTTAAGTTTAGGTAACATTATTGGATTTTTTTGTTATTAGACCTTTTTGTGCGGCCCACATTGTAGTTGGTAGAGTTGGTTAGTACCTTAGTTGGTTCGCTAGACTTTCTCTTTCTTTTTTGAGTAAACTACCATTTCTATCCACGAAAGTTGAAAACGCTGACAGATCTACCCATAAAAAAAATTACCATTTGTATCCATAAAACATGAGTTCCATACAACAAAATTATCCAAACACTAAAAAATTAAATAAAAACTCCAAATTACCCTTATCATCATCCGCATCATCTTTTTCCTCCCCACTAACCACTCCATCATCCCCATCTGCTCATCACCTTACCACCACCACCACCACCACCACTAATCCCATCCTCTGTCTCTCACCAATAATCAATTGATTTTCAAACAATCCTAGCAGCAATCTTTTCAGCCGCAAGCCACCTCTCCTCCTCTGTGACAAATATCGTGGCCTCTGTTTTCGTTCCTGCAGTTTCCAGCGTTAGCAACCACCGCAGTCGTTCTTCTTGCGCATGGCCACCCCTCCTTCTCTCCTTTTCTATCTCGCCTTCGCCAACTAGAGGACCTTCGCACCAGCCTCTGCTTCGCCGCCACCAACAACCCTAGAGCTGCAGTTCGCCGCCTCTCCTCTCTTCACCATCGACCACCCTCACCTACCGTGGCTACCTTCTCCTCATCACCGAACCAATGCCGCCGACGGGCCATTGCGCCAGCTGCCACCACCGTGGTCCCCCTTTGCGAACCAAAATCACGGCGAGCTCTCTCTCTTTTTGTCTCTTTCACCATTTGTTTTAAACCATCGAACCCTAATTCACTTCTCCTTATCCTCTTTTTCCCCTTCTTCTTTCCTCTTCAAGAACTAGAGACCTTCAAACCACCATCACAGCCCTGCCATCATCGCCGTCCGCATTTCCAGCCACCAGAACCGCTGCGAACCACCATCATCTCTACCATCTGCGACGAACCCGAGCCACCGTCACCGTCCAGTCATTCTTTCTCTCGATCCAGACCACCGCTAGCGAGCCACTCACTAGTCTCACACTTCCTCCACCGAACCCTAACTCAGGTCCTGTTCTCACTCTCAATTCTACTCCAATGAGCTGCCGACGAGGTCACCATCATCATCAGCTTCTCAGTCGCCGAACTTTCAGAGCAACTGCTGTAGCTAGCATTTCTCTCACATAAACAGAGCTGAAACAGAACAAGCTCGCCCCTGCCTCTCAGAGTTTGGCTCAGGTGAGGATTACTCAATTTGTTCAATCCCCACATGGCCTGTTTAAGTTTGGCAATTGATTTGTTGCAGAGACATTAGGTGGTAGCACTCTGTTCTAAGTTCAATAAAAAGTTGAAAATGATGATGATAAGGGTAATTTGGAGTTTTTATGTGATTTAGTGTTTGGATAATTTTGTTGTATAGAACTCATATTTTATGAGTACAAATGGTAATTCTTTTTTTTTATGGATAGTCAGCGTTTTCAACTTTCGTGGGTAGAAATGGTAGTTTACTCTTCTTTTTTTATGTGAAGATTACAAATTTGAGGATCAGATTTGTGACTATCAATTTTCTTTAAACATGCAAATCTGAGGGTTAGATTCACTTATTTTTTATTTTAACCATGCAATTCTGACCCTCATATTTGTATTTTAGTATTAAAAAAATTTAAATATATAAATTGAACCCTCTGATTTACTTTACAATGTAAAAAATTATTGTGCACTATGAAATCTGACCCTCAGATTTCTCTACAAATTTTATTATTTTTTAAATTTGAAATTTTTTAAATAAATAAATTAAAAATTTATTTACAAATATAGATAATTTGTAGCATATTTACCGATTTGCGTTGCTTAACTTACCTCGTTTACAATGTAAATGAAATAAGTTTGTGTATATCTCATTTACATTGTAAAGGAGATAAGACACGTTTTCTATTGCACGTATCACGTGTGCACACGTGTTATGTGAAGTAGAGTGATCAACAGATATCTGCAAGATAAAGTACGACAAATTTCGAGCAGCTATAAAAATATCTGCAACCATTTGTATTCTCCACAAATATTTCACTTATTCTTCTCCTCTCTTTCTTTAATAAATTTAGTAAAAATGTCTAGTCTATGAATATGTTGTTGTAAATGTGTATCCCAATTGTCATATAAAAAACAGTGACATTGGAATTATATTTGAGTGTGGTAATCCTATTTCGTTACGCACTCGGAGAGTAAACTCTTTGTTTGAGCTAAAGAGTCTAATATTGATGAACCTAGGTGCTAATGGGACAAAAGAGGTTGAAAGAGTTGAGTATAGGTTGCTATTACCGATGGGCAATGGAGTATTTCTATTTCGTCTATTTCGGCTCGATGGTGATGAGCATGTGCGCCTCATGATTGATATCCACGGGAGAATTATGGCGAAACAACTAATAGAGCTTTTTGCAAAGGCTAGTGATGTTGGTGGTGGTGGTTCTTGCCACTCGAATTATGTCCAGGATGACCCACCTCTTGCACCACCATGGCTACATTGTGCTAGGTCAGTAGTAGACATGGACGTGGATGATGAGGAGTCCGATGAGGAGTATGTTGCCGATAGCAATGATAGTAGTTCTTCTGAGGATGATGATGAGGAGGAGTTAGTACTAGAGACTCCGGTCGGTGCTTTAGTTTGGTATCTTTTGCCTATCTCGCAACCAATTCTGGAGTTATCAACTGTACCTAGTCACTATCATACATTGGATCTGGACTTGATGCACGAGAAAACTCCATTTTTCAATATGGATGGGGACGATTATAATATAGCGGTGGTGTGGAGTTTTGCATTAGTCACAGATTCAAAAGCAGAAAGACAGTTATACAAGGTGTGAAAAATTACAGTATTCGGAGAAGTGCTGAGTACCAAGTTCTGGAGTTGGATCGATTAAAGTACCATCATGTGCATTACAAGATATTTGTAGCAGGATGTCTATGAAGTCTCTGTGTTGTCCTCCGACAGAATCTCAAATATTGGTAGCCTTACTTTATATTATAATGTATCTTCTTATTTATCATGATTATTTTAGTTTTGAATGCCCACCGATTATATTTTTATTTGTTAGGGAGGTGCATAAATTTGGTGTTCTGCACACTTGTTTAGCCCCCACGATGTCTCAGGACCATAGATAGTTGGACTGCAATGTAATATGTAATGTCATCTTGACCTTCATACAGTCCAGCCCATCAGTTATTATCTCTGTTCTACAAGGTGCAGTCAAGTAAAGCTATCACTTCAAACCTCATACAGAAAGGTCTATATGGCGAAGCAAAAGGCAATTGTGCAGATATATGGTGAATGAGAGGAGTCATATAATAAGGTTTCGAGGTTGTTTTAAGCATTGCAGAGTTGTTGTCCCGAAACAATATGTGATTTCAGGGCGATACTGTACTTGATGGGCACTTGGTGGTATGCGACTGCAACCAATTTGATAAGGTGTTTTAGGCTTTTCCTCCCTGTACAGAGGATTTCAAGCATTGCAAGCCCTTCGTCTCCGTCAATAGTACGCATCTGCATGACAAATATGGTGGTGTGTTGCTAATTACACTGGCACAAGACGGTAACAGTAATATCCTTCTTGTGACATTTGTAATTGTCGAGTCTAAGACTACGGATTCGTGGTCGTTCTTCTTTACCAACCTGAGATAATATGTGACATCACAAGAAGGACTTTTGATTATATGTGATAAATCCCAAGTGATCAAAGCCGCACTTAGAGCCGATGATAGTAGTTGGAAACCTCTTAGAGCGTTCCATAATAGTAATATATAATGTAATTTGTAATTATTGTAGAAATAAATATTTTAAAGTAGATTATAATATATAAAAATAAATATTTATAATAGAATTGTTTATAATTTTAATTTAAATTTAAAGTATATTTAGAGTAGTATAGTTATATTATTAGCATTAGTATTATGTGTTCTTTATTATTAGTGAAATATGATAATAAATTATTAATTATGTATAGTAATAAATTACCCTGCGAAAAGGAGGGGAGGTGGTTACTAGGATAACCTAATATTGGTTCTGAATCAACATTAGCTTTGTAACAAACATATTCTATCACCTGACTTAGATTAGCTGAAGACAGGACAGATTATAGCACATTAAATTAAAATATATAGAAATAACCAAGTAAGAGTACGTTAATATTCTTTTAGTATAATATGATTTAATTTTTATGTGAATTTTATTTAGGTGTAATTTGTCCTTATTATTTTTATATTTTTGAACTTTTATATAGACCTACGAATGAAGAAGAACTTGCTAAGAAGATATGAGTAAAATCTGTATAGACTAGATGGGGATAATTATATTATCGGAAGACTTTGGCACATAATATAAAATTTAAATTATTGTATTCAATATATATAAAATTTATATTTTTGTAGTCGAAGTTTTATATAATTTTATTTTTTTTAGGGTGGTAAGATCTTATGTACTAGAAGACATATATTAACATGACATAGCGAGTTACCTAGACCATTCCTCACACGAGTCAACTTCGAACATGTAGCTTACATGCTTGAGTGGGACCATGATTAGACACTGGTGTTTGCATTCATTGAGAGGCGTCATTCGTAGTCACACACTTTTTATTTGCCCTGTTGGGAGATGACAATCACTTTGCAGGATGTGGCTTATCAATTGGGTCTTCGGATAGAAAGAGATCCTGTTTGTGGTTGCATGATAGGGTGGAAGCTGTTCTATGGTGGACATAGCATGGAGGAGTTATGACAACAGCTGCTAAGAGTCGTACCATAGCCCACTGACAGACAGGATCATAGTAAGTGGGTCGTGAATCTATCGTGGTTCCAGAAGAGAGTATGTCAGGGTTTAGATGAAGACTCCACGGAGGAACATGCACCCGAGGGAGGGATCATGCAGATTATAGGAGGTATCCTATTTTCGGATGTATTAGACTCCCATGTCCACATGAGGTGGTTGCCACTTTTAGAAGATCTTGATTGGTATGGACAGATGTCTTGGGATATGGCTGTGTTGGCCTTTTTCTACCATCAGATGTGTCGAGCCACACATAGCAGGCAGCAAAACTTGGGTGGATGCAGAGGTTTGCTCCTATCTTGGACGTATCATCGCATCATTCCTTGTTGACCCAAATGATTTAATGAGAAGAGGTTTTCCTTGGCTCAAAGGTATTTTTTTATTTGTTTTATTGTTCTTAAAGATTTTGAATTAGAATGTTAATTTATAAGAACTAATGGGATTTGTAGGTGGTTGGGAGTCTACTAGGGACCGTGAGGAGACTAGGCTGAGTATTTGGAGATGGGTTCTTAACAGTATTAGGATGACCAATGTACGGAATCCATATATTTGTGTTTAAGTACAAAAGTGTTCATGAATAATTGCCTTATTATGTATTTTCTGACGTGGATTTTTTGCAGGTTGAATGGATTCCGTATGATGAGACTGTGTGGTCAAGCAGTTTGGTGCTGATCAACATATCCTTACAGCACCGTTGAACATTGATGAGATGCTCGGTCATGATGGTCGTTGAGACAGGAGTGAGTGGTATCCAGAGTTTTTGCAGGGCTAGTATGACATGTGCCATGCTCGAGGTAACTATCGATTGCATTTGCATCACAACTTCGATTTGCACCCATTCTAGGAGTATGTGCTGTGGTATTACTAGTGGGCACATTTAGTGTTCGTTGGTGAGGGAGACCCACAAGATCAAGTTATTGCCGATATACTACATGATTTTTCTGTATACCATCTAGATCCTCTTCAGTTGCATAAGCTAGAGGATGACCACCTACCTCAGGTGCAACCTCGAAGGGAGAGACGGGGCATATATAACTATTAAAACATAAGGCAACATCATGTGCTTACACCATTACAACTGTTAGAACAAAAACTCGTTTAATACTGCATATATAACTAAAGGCAATGTCATGACAGATATCTGGTAAGTACATATGCATTGCAAATAGCCACCTAAGAAGTTTATTGTACAATTTTTTTCAATCTCTGTATATTTTAGCAATTAATTTTTGCTTTGCAAGTCAAACCTTTCTATATGATGCTTTGTAGTTAAAGTGGGTCTCAACAGGTCCTTGCATAACCCTTATGCTAATGGTTAAATTGGCTTTTACTATCGTAAAGATCGCTTGAGCCATCACCTTCGAGTCCAACCTTCGATGACCTACCCTGTTAATGTTTGTATACAAGAATGAGGACTATTATATCTCCTCAACTCCTATTTTTTAGGTCTTTGATAGTAGGAAATGCATATGAACAATTGACAACCCACTCTAAATTGAGTGCACTAAATTAAATATTTCAAATGGTAACTTTCTAATAACTTATACTCTATGGATCTCCTGATGATATACGTCTTTATTGTCATAAGAACTTCTTCCTTGTTCTCAAACGGTTGCCAAACTATGAACTCATTGGTCAAATCATCGGGGCCTCCCTAACCAATAGACCAATCTTAGTTCATTGCATCGAGATTCAACGTGGTAAAGTGATAGGAATGATCATATGGCTGAAAAATAGCAATCTGAGTCAGCGTAAATTGTGAGTCTGTGAAATAGTTCATTTCAACATCCTCCTCCTCCTCCTCCTCCTCATCAAGTATATCAACTGGTTTAGTTTCTACCTTCTAACAATTGGATACAACGTTAATTTGATATGGATCGATCATTGGGTTTCTAATTGTAGATCCTCGTGACTTTCAACATCTGCTTGCCACATGTCCTTTGGCGATATATTTGGATATTCATGATTTGACCCATCATTACTGTCCTTAAGTGACATGTTTAGATCAACTATTAATCTTCTAATGTTCTTTTTTACAGTTCCACCCGACTGGTATCATCACCAACTTCTAAAGAATTCTCCTCACACAAATCAACCAAAAAAATAAATAATTCTAAAACATGAATTCTGGAAAAATAATTATGCCATCTCCTGAATAAGTTTACATCATCATCACGTAGTTGATACCTATGCCAAATAAATAAGAATAATGCTATCAAATAGTTCAACACAAAAAAAATTACCAAGTAATTAATATCTATTAGAAAATACCTTTTGTAATAAAAAGCAGAGTTAAGCCTCAAAATGGTGTTTGAAGTTGCATTCGAGGTTTAAAGTGGTCCTTGAAATTAATAATTACTTAATTATATCCTTGAACTTGCACTTTGAGACTCAAAGTAATCCCTCGAGCAGTTTCTGTAAGCTAGGCCCCATCGAAAAGCACATGTGGCATCGGTCCTGACACACTGGCAAACCCAACAGCTATCTGATGTGGAAGAGAAAAGGTATTTGAGGTAATTTGGTCCCTAAATCAATTTGAAAAACCCTAATCCCTAAATTTGATTCAATAAATGCAGTTCTTCTCTTCTCTTTTTGTCGCATCTATTCTGCAAACCTTGTCCTCTCTATCTTCATAGGAACTTTACAAGCTTACAGTATTCCACACCATAATTTCCTCCTCACCCCTCTCCGTCTCTTCGTATAATAGACTAGAACATTCTCAGCCAAATAACCTATAATCTTCAAGCAGAGCATCTCGCTCAATCTCATTACCATGTTCCCATCACTTCTCAATAATATTAATATCTATACTTATGCTTACTCGATTGTATAATATTCCAAGTAAACTTACTTAAAATTTGACTCCTTTCATGTGGCGTTCCTTTCTCCATAACATGTTGTAATTTCAATTCAAGCATTTGATTCAAATAAAAAAAAAAACAAAAGGGAAAAACACTAAATAGAGGTCGAAAAAGAAAGTCAAAAGGGATGAATATACGAATCAGATAACTAGATATTTATTGTCTCGTTTTAGTAACAAAACTAATCTCTCCACTCAAGTGCAAGACTTGAATATATAACTAACACTAATCAAAGTAGAAATTGGAGATGTACATCAACAGATTCATAATTGGAGTTAAAAAAAATCAAACCTGTCTACAATATAGAGTCCAAAATATGAGAAAAAATTTTAATAAGATAATAGACCTCAAATACAGCATAAGCTACAGAAGAAAAATCATATTGTAATGCAATGATGAAATACAATATTAGCTGAAAAATAACTAATCCAAAAATTGAAAGAAAGAGCCCTATCTTTATAAATTGAACATCAAAAGATGAATTAGAAAATAAAAAATATTTTAAAGGGGACAAGAGTAAGTTATAATTGCTTTAAAGTACATAACCAACCTGAATTACATAATTGCTATACTGGTCTTCAGCAAGAAAACAAGCATATTATAAGATTTTATCTACTATGCATTGAATATTTTGGTGGCGCGCGACATTGATGTGGGATTTGGGGATGAAAAATTTGCCGAAGGCAGCATGTATGGTTGAGGTGGAGGTGAAGATTTTGATGGTGGTGCAGATCGTGGCAGAGAAGGAGAGAAGAGAAAAGACCAATGTCACTGAATTTCACCAAATTTAGGGATTAAAGTTTTTCAAAATGATTCAGGGAATGACCACCAAAATCTTTTCTCTTCCACATCGGATAGCCCAAGCGTGTCAGCGATCTCACATGTGCTTTTTGATGGGCCTAACTGACGAAAACTGTCTGAGTGATTACTATGAGTCCCGAAGTGCAAGTTCGAGGACATAATTAAGTAACTATTAACTTTAGGAACCACTTTGAGCCTCGAGTACAATTTCAGAGACTACTTTAAGACTTAGCTCCAAAAGATATTATCGGATTTTATTAGATATTTGTAATAATTTTTTTATCATTTTTTGTATTATCGACTAATAACATACATAAGAAAATTATTTAGTATCATTAGACATTTCACTAGTTAAGTCTCAAATTAGTCCTTAAAGTTGCACTCAAGTCTCAAAGTAGTCCTTAAAGTTAATAGTTACTCAATTTTATCCTTGAACTTGCACTTTGAGACTCATACTAATCCTTAATGTGCTTTCCGTTCATCGGAACACTAAAACGTCGTCGTTTTATATTTATTAAAAAAAAAACTGAGCCTCCCCTTTCCCTTCCCCAACCCGAGTCCCTTCCCCTTCTCTTCCCCTTTCTCTCTGTTGCCGCTTTTCGCCGGCCTCCGTCACGGTGCCGCGCCCCGCCGCACGCCCCCCTTCCCCAACATAATCTCTTACACTCTTGTCTCCTCTCTATCTCTTTTTGCCTCTCCTTCTTCTCTTGTCTCCTCTCTGTCTCCCTCTGTCTCCCTAATCCCAAAATTAATTCCTCCATTACCTCATTTTTTTTCTTCATACACTCCGTACAAAATAACAAATGCATAGAGACATTATATATGCTTTCAAATTACGTGGACTTTATGTAGTAAACTAATGAAATAAAGATTCCAGTAAAGCAAGACAGGGACTACAAAAATAGGGTTAAAAACAAATGCTAGAATCAATGCATCTAGATATCAGAACAAACTCCATTGCAGTAAAAAATTAAAAAAAGAACCCATAAAAAAAAAGATAAAGACGAGAGACTAGATTGGGAAAGGGGTGAGTAGCATGGCGCCGTGATTAAAGCTGGCGAGAGGTGGTGACAGAAGCCTCGGGTTAGAGAAGAGGAGGGGAAGGGGAAAGGGAAGGAGAAGGGCCTCAGGTTGGAGAAGGGGAAAGGGAAGGGGAAAGAAGAGAGGGAAGGGGATGGGAAAAGGAAAGGATCTCAGGTTAGAGAAAGAGAAGAAGGAGAAGGGGAATGGCTTCAGATTGGGAAAGGGGAACAGGAGCGTGTTTTTCTTATTTTCTTTCTTCTTTTTAATAAATACAAAATGACGTTGTTTTCAGTGTTTCGATGAACAGAAAACGCCTTATGAATCAGCAAGAGTTCGGAAGTGCAAGTTCAAGGACAAAATTAAATAACTATTAACTTTAAGAATTATTTTAAAATTTAAGTATAATTTCAGAGACCACTTTAAAACTTAACTCAATATTTCTTATATAATAATATATTAATAAATATGAGTTAGTTGAACTAAATATAATAAATTTATTATAATTTAATAAGATTTTTTTTATCATAATAAATTGTTAAAAACGATATTCAATATATTTTACAAATAAAAAAAGTAAAGGGAAGGAGACAAAAGTTTTCTAATTCAAGTAGCAAAATACTTGATTGAAATAGGCTTCATTCTTAATTCTTATATACCTCAAACGATTTCCTTACAAAATGAAAATTTTTCGTAACTCTTTTAAGATTATTACAAATGCCATTCTCCTTTTTAAGTTTTAAGTTTTTTTAACAAACTCACGATTTCTGATTTGCGTAGAGACGTAGAGTTCAATTAACGTGCAATCAGAATCAGAAATCACTTGCCTCTTCCAAACACGGTCTTAAAACAAAAACAGAACAACACTCACTGCATGCGAAGAGTGATTCGAGTGAGATGGGGTGCTCCTTCTCTGGTCTGAACGCCTTATACGACGCCGTTAGCGGCGGAGCCGACGTTTGGATCAACGAGAATCGCTTCCGCGTCGTCCGGCAGCTCGGCGAAGGTGGATTCGCCTACGTTTACTTGGTCAAAGAAGTTCCCGCTGACTCTTCTTCTCTCACTGGCCTCGCCAACAAGCTCAAGAATCCCTCTCTTCTCTCCGGTTTGCCGATTTCCAATTTTACCCTCTCGATTTATTCTTTGCTTATCTGCCTTGCTTGGATCTGAAATGTTATCTTAATTGTGATGATAATGAAAAGAGGATCTTCTATCGTATGTATGATTGATTGATTTCACTTGCTCTTTCTTTCTCCACAGATGATGGAACTTATGCAATGAAAAAGGTTCTTATTCAGAATAGTGAGCAATTGGCATTGGTGAAGGAAGAGATCCGTGTTTCTTCTCTTTTCAGTCATCCGAATCTGCTTCCACTTCTTGACCATGCAGTCATTTCAGTAAAGGTAACTAGTGATTGCTCCTAACTCTTATTTCCATGTCCTAGAATTTAGATTTAGCGTATCAGCTAAGAATGTAGAGGTTCCAAGTCACTAAGAGACATGAATCAAGAGTGTAACCTTAGAAGTCTAGAATGACCGTATGATGAATGATGTGCTTGTATTATTTCTTGATTCTGGCTTTTCTAATGAAGACTTTTTGGGTAACTTATAAGTTGTAACCCAACATATGAGATTTTGTTAGCGTCAATGTACAATCTGCAAGTATAAATTGTGCTCTGTCGGCTGAAGATATTTCCAATACATATGAATTGTTTATGCAATTATGATTCACAGAAGAGACCGAAAATTTGGAGTGTAAAGAGATGCCCGTGAAGGTCACATCACACATCGCATGGTTTCCACCTGAAGAAATTGTTTTGGAATTTAGATAACGATATTAGTCTTTGGGATTATTTCAGAATACTTTCTAGCTTGGGTAAAAAGAAGGATTTGGATATTCTAAAGTTTGAATTTCACTTTAGAGAGTAAAGTGTGATCTTCTACCATTGAATAGTTTCTCTCTCATATTTATTCTTGGTCCCACTTATGAAATGAATGGTGAGAGATCACACTTTATTCTCTAAAGTGAAATTCAAATTTTAGAGGATCCAAATCCAAAAAAGAAAATATAGTAATATTAATATTAATATTCTTTTCTTGGGAATTTGTAACTTTTTTCTCTGCATTTCTTTGTTTTTGGGTTTATTTTGTTCCTTGACATGTCCTATGCTTTTAGTTGTGGGTTAAGTAAATGTGCTTTTTGCTGGCAGCCTACTCAAGAGACATCTTGGACCCATGAAGCTTACTTGCTATTTCCTGTTCATTTGGATGGAACATTGTTTGACAATGCTAATACAATGAAAGCCAAGAAGGAGTTCTATTCTACCACAGATGTTCTTCAAATATTTAGTCAGGTAAAGAGAACCACTTTATTATCTTATTACCTTATTCTAAAAGAAAGTAGTGGAGTTTAAGTGAATAAATTGTTGCTTGTTGCAACCCAAGATTTTCAACTCATGATCACTTGTTTATATTTTAATATGATGTGGAGATTTGTGGAGTATGTTGTGATTAAATGGCTGAGATGGGGCCTCAGTTTGATGTCTATTGTAGTCTCTTTTGATATCTACTCTTAATGTTCTTTAGGTATCATTGCTTCTAATTGACCACAGCTGTTTAAATTCTTTATAACCCTTTCAATCACTTATAAAAAGCCTGGATTGGACCAGTTGTTTGGACAGGAAACCAGTGAATTTCTGGCTTGTCTGGTCTGGTGCTTGGCTTGGATCAGATAAGCATTCAGCTTGGATAATTTTGGCCAGACCTGGTGAAAACCAGTGTGAACCGGCTGGTCAAAGTTAAACCAGTTAGCGAAGCAACTCTTGAACCTTGCACCATAGAAATCTTTGAATAAATTGAGAAGTTCCACTAAGTGGACTTGAACGTATTACATTTTACATAGTTGGCATAGACAACTACAACTTGAGCCAAAGTTGTTATTGTTGCATAGTATCCTTTTTTTTTTCTCTTTTGTTGGGGTCAATTATTTATGTTTGTGTATTTATTAAATTGAATTTTTATATATTTACTTCCTGCTGTCCCAAATAACTGTTTGTTTCTAAAACTTTATTTGGTCTAAATAAGTGTCCATTGATAAAAGCTAGGTAACATTAATATAACTTTTCAGTACAAATGCTATTAAAGAAAGGAGAGAGAAAGTGTGATTAGTAGAAAGAGAAAATAAGTACTAAAGAAGAGTTAATAAAGCTAATTTTGTATAATCAGTTGAGTTTATCTAAAATCAAGATGTTCTAATCGTATTTCCGTAAGCATGAACACAATTATAACTGGACATTATGACCAGAGGGAGTACTTAATTAACTCTAGTTCAAGTGCTTTGACAAGTGACCCACTGGTTCACAGTGCCTTGGCCAATTTCATGGCTGGGGCAAGTTAAATAACTATGCTTTTGACCCTGTAAAATCAACCCAACAGCTTTGTGCAGGACTCAAGCATATGCATGGTTTAGATCCTCCATATGCACATAATGATGTTAAACCAGGCAATGTTCTCATAACACATAGAAAAGGCCAACCTCCACTTGCCATACTGATGGATTTTGGCAGTGCTCGACCTGCCAGGAAGCAAATTCGCTCCCGATCAGAGGCTTTGCAGTTGCAGGTTCTTTCTCTCTCACTTTTTTCCGTCAACAAAAGTTATTGTGTTTTACGTTAAATCCTAGCATGCTTTCTGTCTTGCTGATTGCTACTTCCTGTGTAGGAGTGGGCGGCTGAACACTGCTCTGCCCCTTACCGAGCTCCTGAGCTGTGGGATTGCCCAAGCCAAGCTGATATTGACGAGAGGACTGATATTTGGTCACTTGGATGCACACTGTATGCGATTATGTGAGGATCAGACCTTTTTTGTTTGCGATTCTGTTCATTTGTATGTTGTGCATTTTCAATAGAGAAATTCTAAGGGACCATAAGAATTTATTGTTTTTGGCCATCACTTAGCCATCAACTCAGTTCAATAACATACTTTATCTCATACTTTTAAACATTGATAGCTAATTGATGGCCAAAGACAATAAATTCTTATGGTCCTCTAGCATTCCTCGTTTCAATAAAGGTAGATTGTGATTTGTGACAATGCAATAGCCTTAGTTTGGTCATTTTGTTCATGGTAAATAATCTCTACTATGAGGTTATATAATATTATACACGGACAACACCCCTTCGTTTATAAAAGTATACACCAACCTCCATAAGATATAGGTTACATGACACTCGGAATCCATATATTTTGCAGCATGTGACACTGACCTGACCTCCCCTATAAACATGGCACTAGCTTGGTTTGTGTTTTATCTTCTTTTCTAGTGCTATAAGTTTGTTTGCGGCTTTTTGATGAAATGGCTGGGATATCTTGCAGGTATGGGGTATCTCCATTTGAATATGCACTTGGTGAGTCCGGCGGGAGCCTGCAACTGGCTGTTGTAAATGCTCAGGTGAAATGGCCAGCTGGACCTAAGCCTCCGTATCCAGAGGCGCTGCATCAGTTTGTGACTTGGATGCTTCAGCCTCAGGCCACCGTTCGTCCGCGAATAGATGATATCATTATCCATGTTGACAAGTTGATCTCGAAGTTCTCTCCTTGAAGTTACACTACGGTTAGGCATGCTCATTTACAGTGAAGATTTAGAAAGAAAACTTCTGGTGCTGCCATTACTGTCCACTTATAGATACATATATCTGATGAAAGAAGCAGTAGCACACATTCTCTCTAAAGTACATAACATCCCCTTGTGTAAATGACCATTTTCCCCGTGTGATCCTCAGAATTTATGCACACTAATTTCTTTATATGGCACTGAGGTTTGAGCACAGGATTTAAACAATCATGCTACGTGTACACCAAAATCAGCTATCAAAATGAGCCACTAGTATAAAAATATATGTTAAAATATAAAATACGCATTGAAAATAAATTAAATAACATGTATATTTATATACATAGTGGCTGATTTTAGTAGTTGATTTTGGTATACAAATAACATTTTTTGATTTAAATTATATTACTCAAGTTCACTGTTAACTCATTCTTAGTAGCTTCTCGAAGTGACTTTTGCATCAGGCAATAAACAATATTGTTTTGTAGTATTTGTACCCTCAGGCCTCAACCCAACTTCTCTCCCTCTTTGTTTGGATCTTTATCACTGCATCTTTTAAAAGTTCTCAATGAAATATGTACCTAATTGACATCAAATGTTGGTGTGTTACAAACACTTCTAGAAATTAAATATCAGAAATCCCATGTTTTTTAAGAAAAAAATTTAATCAAAATTTTTTTTTGGGGTCAAGTTACACCCTTAACATACCGTCCCCTTTCCATGAATTCTATTATAACAGTTTTCTATTCACAGCTAAGATTCGAACTGGGTACTGGGGTGCACTTCCACAAGGCACATAGATGCCATTAAAACAGGCCTTCTGGCCTTGGAGTGCAACCAATTTTTTTTTTTCTTGTCAGACACAATACATCTATATTACACACTCACCCACATAATACTAAAAGATTCCTTTTCAATACTTGGCGTATTCGTCAAGATTCAAATCCGGATGCAATATATTAAAAGGCATATGGATCCAATCCTGTTTCAATTATTACAAATTTGTACCATTTTTTGCATAAGTAGACAATAAATATAAATTATTAGTAAGCCTTAGCCCAATTGATTTAACCAATTGAAGCACGCTGTACTTGTACCTATGGCAACAATTCGTTATTTGGTTTGCTATTAACCAGAGGGTAGGCTTTGATACTTATATAATTGAGTGGATAAGTGGATTTAACTCAATTGGTGAGAATTGTCCTATATTTATAAACTATCAATACCATAGATATGGATCTTTTTCTTAATACACTTTTTGATACCTATGATAGTTATTTGGAGTGTGTATGTTGCAGAATATTTGCATAATACCCAACTAACAAACACAAATAAATTTTAATACCATGAAATATTTGAGTAGTCTTAATGATGAAATTCCAAAAGTTAACTGAAGAAAAAATCGCTAAATATTTATGAAAGTTATCAGCACAATACGAAACTCTAGTGTAGCTCTTATTTGCATGCCAAAAAATCTTTTGACTAGTGACAGCCTCTCTCGTTGATAATTGCAAAATTTATTTGCTTGAGTTTGTACTTTCTACCACATTTAGTTAAAATTATAAAAGAAAAATCGGTGCATTGCCTCGCGAACTTCTTGTTGCTGGTTACACACAGAAAGTTAAGTGAGACAACTACTGGTAGTAACTAGTAACTAATTGTGGTAACCGTATAACTAACACAGGCATAGAAAACGTAACATCTTGGCCACCAATCACGAGCAACAGGCAGCAAGCTACCAGTTTTATTTGCCAAATACTGGAAGATAAGTATTTTTGTAACATTTTTAAAATGTATTCCTTTAAATAACAGAAATTCTATGTGAAATTTTATTTTTGTTGGACTTACAATATAACATTCATCTAAATTCATGTGTTTAGATGAATTTTAAGTAGTATATTTAAAAATTAATTATTTTTGCTAATGTGATAACACACGACTAGTCTATGATGGAAACAGGATACCACATAACAAGGAACATGCGGAATTCAAAAAATATTTTTTAATTTTTTATAAAAACATAATTGGACACAAAAAAATATACGTTTCTAACGGTATCAAATGAATATCATGCCTAAAATGTGTTCGACTAGTTAATAAAAATGAAACAAACGAAAAAAGGAAGAAGTAGAGAAGGAGATGGAGAAAAAAAAAAGAATGGAAGAGCAACAGAAAAGCACAAAAAAAAAATGCCACAAAATCCGAATTGCTGAGTTCTTTTAAATAACTTAGTTTAGTTAAAAGAGAATTTGATCTCCTAATAATAGTCTTTTATTTATTTATATTTATCTGGTTATGTGTTAGAAAGATTCGAAAGAGAAGAATCGATGAGGACAAGCAGCATGTCCATGCGTCCCAAAGAAAAAGAGGAACCACACAATGCAATCATCTCTTGACCACATCCCATCCACAACCAGAAACATTGTTTTTTGCCCTTTTGTGCTTTTCATCAGGTTCCTTCTCTTTCTTCATTATTGCTTCTTTTTAGTCGCACCCAAGTACTACGTAGACCACAACATGCTCTACTCATACAATAAAAAATAAAAAATTAGGTATTTGACCAATGTCATTTTTGATAAAGATGAGGTTGTTCATGGCAAAGCTCCTACTTATGATTTTTTTTTGTTATACCTTGTAATCATTTTCTGCTTCAATACTTTCTCTCTTATTCGAACATGTTTTTGGATTTTTAGGAAGAAATTGAGCTCTTCTTTTTATGTTTGAATGTTGTCTACTTCATTGTACACTCTTACTCTTGGATTTTTTTCATTCACTTCAACAAGAATTATAATTCTATATTATAGTCAAGTCAAAATGGAGATTTTTCAATTGTTGACTCTTCGAAAGTTCTTCGATTGTCTTTTTTGTTCTTTATATTTTCTTTTTGAGCTCGGATAATATAACTTTGTTAGTAGTTTCTATTTTTCTGTTGGTTTAAAGATGTTTGACCGATGTGAACTGGCATTTGATTTTTAAATTTGTTACCAAGTTTCTAAATGTTGAATTAGTGAACTGAGTGTCATTGTCAGTTGTGATTGAAAATGGTACTCCAAATCTTGTTACAATATTCTTGTAGAGGAATTTTCGATTTTTTTGTACAGTGATGGAGGCCAAAGATTCTGCCTCAATCCACTTGGCATAGTAGTCGATCCCCATTATGAGGTATTTGACTTATCCGAGTACTTGAGGAAACGGCCGAAGCAGATCTAATTCCCATTTTACAAAAGGCCACGGAAAAGTGATACTGATGAGCTCTTCTGGAGGTGTTACATGGAAATTTGTACGCAACTGACAAGGCGGGTATTTCTTGACGACTTTTTATAAGGTTGACCAATAAAAACTAGCTCGTAGCACTTTCTTTTTGCTGGATATGCTTCATGGGTTTATTAGTTTGGATTTTGATTGTGTGGGCTTAGAAGTAAGGTCGTAATCTTCTGAAGGCCAAAACAAGAGTATAAACAAATTTTTGTATCCTTTGATAGTTCAGTTCTGCTCTTTGTAACGCCTTGCTTGCAAAGTAAATAGGCTTTTGCCTCTCCTCTTCTTCTCAGACAAGGGCTGAAGGTATAGCTCTATCAGCAATAGCTAAGTATAGCATGAGCTCTTCCCTTATTTTAGGTCGGGTCAATATCAGGGTAGACTCAAGAAGTTTTTGAATTTTTAAAAAGTTTGCTTACATTCCTGAGTCTATTGGAAATTGTGTCATTTTCTGAGGATTGCAAATAGTAGCAACAACTTCAAGGCTGAGCCATCCAAGAATCTGGATAGGAGTATGAATGATTGAATGAAGACAGTAGGAAAGCAGAGATTCAGAAGGAATGACGCATCTTCATACGCTTATCTGAAATTCCCACCAATGAATTACATAAGTATCTCTATTTTTATTTTATGTTTATTTATCTTTTAGTTATCAAAATCCCATAACCATTTGAATCCGCCTGACTGAGATTTACAAGATGACCATAGCTTGCTTCAAGTCGACAATCTCTGTGGGATCGATCCTTACTCACGTAAGGTATTACTTGGACGACCCAGTGCACTTGCTGGTTAGTTGTGCGGAATTGTGAGGAAAGTGTTGAGATTATGATCGCGTGTACCAAGTTTTTGGTGCCGTTGTCAGAGATCACAAATTCGTGCACCAAATTTTTGGCGCCGTTGCCGGGAATTGTTCGAGTTTGGACAACTGACGGTTTATCTTGTTGCTTAGATTATGTAATTTTCTTTTTTATTTTGTCTTCAGAATTTTTAACAATGAATTTTAGAGTTTCGGATGATGCTTTTATCATCACAGGAGCTAGTTGATTCCCATCAATTTGGCTATTGTATGTAATGTCTTGCTGAAACTTGGCTAGCCATGTCTAATCTTTTTAGACTGAAGCTTTAGACTAACATTGCATGATTCCTGGAATTCTTATTAAAAATTTTGAGTTTCTTATTTTCTTTTTCAAAATAATTTTCAAAAAAAATACAAAAAATACAAAAAATTATAAAATCATAAAACAAAAAAATATTTTGTGTTTCTTGTTTGAGTCTAGTGTCAAATTTTAAGTTTAGTGTCAATTGCATGTTTTTTATTTTTCCTAAATATTTTTTCGAAAACTCATGCATGCATGGTGTTCTTCATGATCTTCAAGTTGTTCTTGATAAGTCTCCTTGTTTGATCTTAAAATTTTCTTGTTTTGTGTATTTTCTTGTTTCTCATATGCATTTTTGAATTTTTAGAGTCAAAAGCTTAAAAATTTTTAAGTTTGGTGTCTTGCATGTCTTTCTTTTCTTAAAAATTTTCAAAAAAAAAAATATGTTCTTGATGTTCATCATGATCTTCAAAATGTTCTTGGTGTTCATCTTGACATTCAAAGTGTTCTTGCATGCATCATTGGTTTTGATCCAAAATTTTCATGTTTTGAGTCATTTTTTTGTTTTTCTCTCTCCTCATTAAAAATTCAAAAATAAAAAATATCTTTCCCTTATTTCTCTCATAAATTTCGAAATTTTTGGTTGACCGAGTCAAAAATTTTTAAAATTTAGTTGTTTCTTGTTAGTCAAGTCAAAATTTCAATTTAAAAAAAAAAATCCTATCTTTTCAAAACTTTTTCAAAAATCAAATCTTTTTCATTTTTATGTTTTTCGAAAAAATTCTTTAAAAATTGATTTTCAAAATCTTTTTCTTATTTTTATTTCATATTTTCGAAAACCTTGCTAACAATTAAGGATTTTATTCAAAATATTTTAAGTTTGTTACTTTCTTGTTAAGAAAGGTTCAATTTTTAAATTTTAGAATCATATCTTTTAGTTTCTTGTTAGTCAAGTCATCAACTTTAATTTCTAAAATCAAATCTTTTTAATTTCTTTTTCAATAATATTTTTTCAATCATATCTTTTTCAAATCATATCTTTTTCAAATTTTAATTTCAAACTCTTTTTCTAACTTCTTATCTTTTCAAAATTTACTATTTCTTATCGTTTTCAAAACCACTTAACCACTTTTTCACTTTTGATTTTCGAAAACTCCTCACCCTTTTTCAAAATTATTTTAATTAACTAATTATTTCAAATTTTAATTTTAATTTTATTTCTTCTCTTAATTTTCGAATTCTAACTAAATCTAAAATAAAAACAAAAATATTTTCTTTTTCCTTTTAATTATTTTCGAAAACTCTCTCCCTCTTCTCCTTCTATTTATTTTATCTATTCACTAACACTTTTCCTCCACTCATCAAAAATTCGAACCCTCTCCCTCTCTCTGAGTTCGAATTTCTCTCTTTCTTTCCTCATTCTTATTCTTCTTCTCTTCTACTCACATAAGGGACTATCTGTGTTGTGACAAAGAGGATCCCTATTATTTCTGTTCTCTTCTTTTTCATATGAGCAGGAGCAGGGATAAAAACATTCTTGTTGAAGCTGACCCTGAACCTGAAAGGACTCTGAAGAAGAAGCTAAGAGAAGCTAAAGCACAAAAATCCAGAGAAAACCTTACAGAGAATCTCGAAAAAGAAGTAATGGCCAAACCCAACAACAATAACAATGCAAGGAAGGTGCTTGGTGATTTTACTACACCAACTTCTAACTTTCATGGAAGAAGCATCTCAATCCCTACCATTGGAGCAAACAATTTCGAGCTTAAGTCTCAATTAGTTTCTCTGATGCAACAGAATTACAAGTTTTATGGACTTTCATCGGAAGATCCTTTTCAGTTCTTAACTGAATTCTTGCAGATCTGTGATACTGTTAAGACCAATGGAATTGATCCCGAGGTCTACAAGCTTATGCTTTTTCCTTTTGCTGTAAGAGATAAAGCTAGAATATGGTTGGACTCTCAACCTAGAGATAGCCTGAACTCTTGGGATAAGCTGGTCACGGCTTTCTTAGCCAAATTCTTTCCTTCTCAAAAGCTGAGCAAGCTTAGAGTGGATGTTCAAACCTTCAGGCAGAAAGAAGGTGAATCCCTCTACGAAGCTTGGGAAAGATACAAGTAACTGACCAAAAAGTGTCCTTCTGACATGCTCTCAGAATGGACCATCCTAGATATATTCTATGATGGTTTGTCTGAATTGTCTAAGATGTCATTGGACCATTCTGCAAGCGGATCTATTTACCTGAAGAAAACACCTGCAGAAGCTCAGAAACTCATTGAAATGGTTGCAAATAACCAGTTCATGTACACCTCTGAAAGGAATCATGTGAATAATGGGACGCCTCAGAAGAAGGAAGTTCTTGAAATTGATGCTCTGAATGCCATATTGGCTCAGAACAAAATGTTGACTCAGCAAGTCAATATGATTTCTCAGAGTCTGAATGGATTGCAAAATGCATCCAACAGTACTAAAGAAGCATCTTCTGAAGAAGAAGCTTATGATTTTGAGAACCCTGCAATGGCAGAGGTGAATTACATGGGTGAAGCCTATGGTAAAACCTATAATCCCTCATGGAGAAATCATCCAAATTTCTCATGGAAGGATCAACAAAAGCCTCAACAAGGCTTTAATAATAATAATGGTGGAAGAAACAGGTTTAGCAATGGCAAGCCTTTTCCATCATCCTCTCAGCAACAAACAGAGAATTTTGAGTAGAACCCATCTAGCTTAGCAAATATAGTCTCTGATCTATCTAAGGCCACTCTCAATTTCATGAATGAAACAAGGTCCTCCATCAGAAACTTGGAGGCACAAGTGGGTCAGCTGAGTAAAAGGGTTACTGAAACTCCTCCTAGCACTCTCCCAAGCAATATAAAAGAGAATTACAAAAGAGAGTGCAAGGCCATAACTGTGACCAACATGGCCGAACCAAGAGAGAGTGAAAATGCAGTGATTCCCAGTAAGGAAGGCCTCAGGGAACGTCCACTGGCCATTAAGGAGTACCCCAATGAGGAACCAAAGGAATCTGAGGCTCATATAGAAACCATAGAGATTCCATTGAACTTCTTTTTACCATTCATGAGCTCTGATGACTATTCATCTTCTGAAGAAGATGGAGACATTGCTGAAGGGCAAGTTGCCCAATATTTAGGAGTAATCATGAAGCTGAATGCCAAGCTATTTTGTAGTGAGACTTGGGAGGATGAACCTCCATTACTCATTAATGAACTGAATACCTGGATTCAGTAAACTTTACCTCAAAAGAAACAGGATCCTGGTAAATTCTTAATACCTTGTACCATAGGCACCATGACCTTTGAGAAGGCTCTGTGTGACCTAGGGTCAGGTATTAACCTCATGCTACTTTCTGTAATGGAGAAACTAAGAATCTTTGAGGTACAAGCTGCAAGAATCTCACTAGAGATGGCAGACAAATCAATGAAACAGGCTTATGGACTAGTAGAGGATGTGCTAGTGAAGGTTGAAGGCCTTTAAATCTCTGCTGATTTCATAATCCTAGACACTGGGATGGATGAGTATGAATCCATCATCCTTGGCAGACCTTTTCTAGCCACAGCAAAAGCTGTGATTAATGTTGACAGAGGAGAGTTGGTCCTTCAATTGAATAAGGACTACCTTGTATTTAAGACTCAAGGTTCTCCTTCTGTACACATGGAGAAGAAGCATGAAAAGTTTCTCTCAATACAGAGTGAAACAAAACCCCTACATTCAAACTCTAAGTTTGATGTTGGGAGGCCACAACCAAACTCTAAGTTTGGTGTTGAGAGGCCACAACCATACTCTGATTATCTGTGAGGCTCCATGAGAGCCCATTGTCAAGCTATTGACATTAAAGAAGCGCTTATTAAGAGGCAACCCAATTTTTATTTATCTATGTTAAAATTCCATTTTTCGTTATTACTTTATGTTTTCTTTAGGTTGATGATCATGTGGAGTCACAAAAATAACTGCAAAAATCAAAGCAAATTCAAAAATAGTATTAAAAATAGCACACCCTAGAGGATGAACTTACTGGCGTTTAAACGCCAGTAAGAGTAGCAGAATGGGCGTTAAACTCCCAGTCTGGCACCATTCTGGGCATTTAACGCCATAAAGAAGCAAAGACTGGCGTTTAACGCCAGAAATAGGCTACAGCTTGGCGTTAAATGCCAGGAAAGGTATAAAAGCTGGCGTTCAACGCCAGAAACAAGCAGCAGTCTGGCGTTAAACGCCAGAAACAAGCAGCAGTCTGGCGTTAAACACCAGTATTGCATACAGAGGGCGTTTACACGCCTAAATGGTGCAGGGATGAAAAATCCTTGACACCTCAGCATCTGTGGACCCTACAGGATTCCTACCTACCCCACCTCTCTCTCTCTCCCTCACACATCTCTATAACACTCTACCCAAAACACCACTCACCTATTAAATCCTATCATCTTTCCTATATTCTCTTCACCAATCACCTCCATCCCTCTTCCCCAAAACCCCCCCCACATACCTCACTTTTCAAATCCAAAAACTTTTCCCTCCCAAACCCACCCAATTCCATTCGACCACTCTCCATCTCTTTTTCCCTATAAGTACCCCTCTTCACTCCTTCATTTTCCCCTCCATCTCCTCTATTTTCTTCTTCTTCCCCTTCTTTCCTTCTTCTTTTGCTCGAGGACGAGCAAACCTTTTAAGTTTGGTATGGTAAAAGCATTGCTTTTTGTTTTTCTATAACCATTTATGGCACCTAAGGCCGGAGAAACCTCTAGAAAGAGGAAAAGGAAGACAAAAGCTTCCACCTCCGAGTCATGGAAGATGGAGAGATTAATCTCAAAGGTCCATCAAGACCACTTCTATGAAGTTGTGGCCAAGAAAAAAGGTGATCCCTGAGGTCCCTTTCATGCTCAAAAGGAATAAGTATCTGGAGATCCAACATGAGATTTGAAGAAGAGGTTGGGAAGTTCTCACCAACCCTATTCAACAAGTCAGAATCTTAATGGTTCAAGAGTTCTATGCAAATGCATGGATCACTAGGAACCATGATCAAAGTATAAACCCAAATTCAAAGAATTGGCTTACAATGGTTAGGGAAAAATACTTAGATTTCAGTCCGAAAAATGTAAGGTTGACGTTCAACTTGCCAATGATGCAAGAAAAAGCACGCCCCTATACTAGAAGGGTGAACTTTGATCAAAGATTAGACCAAGTCCTTATGGACATATGTGTGGAAGGAGCTCAATGGAAAAGAGACTCAAGAGGCAAGTCGGTTCAATTGAGAAGACCGGACCTTAAGCCTGTGGCTAGAGGATGGTTGGAGTTCATCCAACGCTCCATCATTCCTACTAGCAACCGATCTGAAATAACTGTGGATCGGGCCATCATGATCCATAGTATCATGATTGGGGAGGAAGTGAAAGTTCATGAGATCATACCTCTAGAACTCTACAAGGTGGCTGACAAGTCCTCCACTTTGGCAAGGTTAGCCTTTCCTCTTCTCATTTGTCACCTATGCAGTTTAGCTAGAATTGTCATAGAGAAAGACATCCTCATTGAAGAGGACAAGACCATCACTAAGAAAAGGATGGAGCAAACAAGAGAGCCCACTCATGGACCTCAACAAGAGCATGAGGAAATCCCTCATCAAGAAATCCCTAAGATGCCTCAAGGGATGCATTTTCCTCCACACAACTATTGGGAGCAACTCAACACCTCTTTGGAAGGCTTGAGTTACAACATGGACCAACTAAGGGTGGAGCACCAAAAGCACGCCATCATTCTCTATGAGATTAGAGAAGATCAAATAGCCATGAGGGAAGAGCAACAAAAGCAAGGAATAGACATAGAGGAACTCAAGAGCACCATTGGATCTTCAAGAGGAAGAACTAGCCGCCATCACTAAGGTGGACCGGTTCCTTGACTTCCTTGTTCTTATTTTTTTCGATTTTATGCCTTATGTGTTATCTATGTTTATGTCTTCACTACATGATCATCAGTGTCTAGTGTCTATGTCTTAAAGCCATGAATAATTCCATGAATCCTTCACCTTTCTTAAATGAAAAATGTGCCTAAATACAAAAGAACAAGAAGTACTTGAATTTCAAATTTTATCTTGAAATTAGTTTAATTATTTTGATGTGGTGGCAATACTTTTTGTTTTCTGAATGAATGCTTGAACAATGCATATTTTTTATAGTGAAGTTTATGAATGTTAAAATTGTTGGCTCTTGAAAGAATGATGAACAAAGAGAAATGTTATTGATAATCTGAAAAATCATGAAATTGATTCTTGAAGCAAGAAAAAGTAGTGAAAAAGAAAAAAAGCTTGCAAAAAAAAGTGGCAAAAATTAAAAGAGAAAGAAAGAAAAAAAGGAAGCAGCAAAAGCCAATAGCCCTTTAAACTAAAAGGCAAGGGTAAAAAGGATCCAAGGCTTTGAGCATTAATGGATAGGAGCGCCTAAGGAAATAAAATCCAGGCCTAAGCAGCTAAATCAAGATGTCCCTAACCATGTGCTTGTGTCATGAAGGTCCAAGTGAAAAGCTTGAGACTGAGTGGTTAAAGTCGTGATCCAAAGCAAAAGAGTGTGCTTAAGAACTCTGGACACCTCTAATTGGGGACTTTAGCAAAGCTGAGTCACAATCTGAAAAGATTCACCCAGTTATGTGTCTGTGGCATTTATGTATATGGTGGTAATACTAGAAAACAAAGTGCTTAGAGCCACGGCCAAGACTCATAAAGTAGCTGTGTTCAAGAATCAACATACTAAACTAGGAGAATCAATAACACTATCTAAATTCTGAGTTCCTATAGATGCCAATCATTCTGAATTTCAAAGGATAAAGTGAGATGCCAAAACTGTTCAGAAGCAAAAAGCTACTAGCCCCTCTCATCTAATTAGAACTAAATTTCATTGAGATTGTAGTGGGATTTATAGTATATTATCTTCTTTTTATCCTATTTGATTTTCAGTTGCTTGGGGACAAGCAATAATTTATGTTTGGTGTTGTGATGAGCGGATAATTTATACGCTTTTTGGCATTATTTTTAGGTAGTTTTTAGTAGGATCTAGCTACTTTTTAGCATAATTTTATTATTTTTTAAGCAAAATTCACATTTCTGGACTTTACTATGAGTTTGTGTATTTTTATGTTATTTCAGGTATTTTCTGGCTGAAATTGAGGGACCTGAGCAAAAATCTGATTCAGAGGCTGAAAAAGGACTGCTGATGCTGTTGGATTCTGACCTCCCTGCACTCGAAATGATTTTCTCGAGCTACAAAAGTCCAAATGGCGCGCTCTCATACTTTGCCCGAGTTTTGACAACGCAAACTGGCGTTCAAACGCCAACTTCCTGCCCTATTCTGGCGTTAAACGCCAGAAACAAGATACAAGCTGGAGTTAAATGCCCAAACTGGCATAAAAGCTGGCGTTTAACTCCAAGAAAAGTCTCTACACATGAAAGCTTCAATGCTCAGCCCAAGCACACACCAAGTGGGCCCGGAAGTGGATTTTTACATCATTTACTTATCTCTGTAAACCTTAGCTACTAGTTTTAGTATAAATATTACTTTTTCTCATTGTATTAGACATCTTGGTTATTCTGGTTCCCCCTCTAGGGCCGAAACCAATGAACACCATTATCACTTATGTATTTTCAATGGTGTAGTTTCTACATACCATAGATTAAGGTGTGGAGATCTTCTGTTCCTTGAGTATTAATGCAAAGTACTATTGTTCTTCTATTCAATTCAAGCTTATTCTTATTCTAAGATATTCATTCGCACACAAGAACATGATGAATGTGATGATCAAGTGACACTCATCACCATTCTTACTTATGAACGAGTGCCTGACAAACACTTTCGTTCTACATGAAAACAAGCTTAAATGCATATCTCTTGGGACTCTAATCAATGATTCACAGCATTTCCCCTCTGACAATGGGGCATCTGAATATGAGATTAGAACCTTCGTGGTATAGGCTAGAAACAATTGGCAGCATTCCTGAGATCCGAAAGTCTAAACTTTGTCTGTGGTATTCTGAGTAGGATCTGAGAAGGGATGACTGTGACGAGCTTCAAACTCGCGATTGTGGGGTGCAGTGACAGTGCACAAAAGGATCATTGGATCTTATTCCGACACGATTAAGAACCGATAGCTGATTAGCCATGCGGTAGCTGTGCCTGGTATTTTTCATCTGAGACGAGAAATTCGACAGTTGATTAGCTGTACAGAAACCGTAGAGGACCATTTTCACTGAGAGGACGGGAGGTAGCCATTGACAACGGTGATCCCCAACATACAGCTTTCCATGGAAAGGAGTATGAATGATTGAATGAAGACAGTAGGAAAGCAGAGATTCAGAAGGAATGATGCATCTTCATACGCTTATCTGAAATTCCCACCAATAAATTACATAAGTATCTCTATCTTTATTTTATGTTTATTTATCTTTTAGTTATCAAAATCCCATAACCATTTGAATTTGCCTGACTGAGATTTACAAGATGACCATAGCTTACTTCAAGCCGACAATCTCCATGGGATCGACCTTTACTCACGTAAGGTATTACTTGGACGACCCAGTGCACTTGCTAGTTAGTTATGCAGAATTGTGAGGAAAGTGTTGAGATTACGATCGCGTGTACCAAGTTTTTGGTGCCATTGTCAGAGATCACAATTTCGTGCACCATCTTTCTTTGGGAATTGACTAGGACTTGAGGATTCATATTGATTTATCCACCTGACTTACCTTCATAGTTAGAGGTTGACTAAATGGGAGCAACGAGCAATTCTCATCACAATTGATAAGTATAACTAGGATAGGACTTCTAATTTTCATATCTTGCCAAGAGTTTTCTTAGCTATTGATTTATTAATTCCTACAATTTATTTCTCTTGTTCAAACCTTTCAAAAACCATAAAATACTGTTTTCCATAACTAATAATAAAACACACCTCCCTGCAATTCCTTGAGAAGACGACCTGAGGTTTGAATACTTCGGTTTATAAATTTTACTGGGTTTGTTACTTGTGACAACCAAAACTTTTGCACGAAGGGATTCTCCGTTGGTTTAGAAACTATACTTACAACGCGAACTTATTTGTGAATTCTTTACCGATAGAAAATTCGCTCGTCAATACCTATTTGCTAATTGTTTTACTTGTGGTACATGTATATTATTTGTGTTTTACTTGCTTGTATTATCTGTGATTGTCTAATGTTGAGGAGGTTAGGTAGGCGGTGGCGAAGGGATCGCACGGAGGGTAGGTTGGTGGAGGCTGTGAGACAGTGGTAATTGGTTTAGTTAGTAATCCCCTAAGTTAGAGTACCCTGTTATTATATGATGGTTTTAAGTTATGTTTTAATATTTTTGTATGCTTTAAGATAAATCTTGTGGCAGATATGAAGCCTAGGATTGCCTTTGGCGTCCTGGGGTCTTATATCCTACATCGCTGGGCACTGTTACCACATTGAGAACCTCCGGTTCTCATACCATATTTCTGTTATATTTTTCAGATGTAGGTCGCAACCCACCTCGGTGAGTTACTTCGGATGGTGACAGAAGCGGAGGATCCGGATACCTTTTGAAATCTTTTTTGCTTTATTTTATATATGTCTCTCATCTTTTGTATTTGGCCTAGAGGCTTGTATTTGAGAGAACAAAACTTGTATAAGCTATTTTTACTGTCTGGTTTCTCGTATGGTTTGTATATGGCTAGCCGACACAAATTCCACGAGCTGTGGCTAGATGCTTATGATATTATACTATTATATTTTGATACATCTTGTACCTGTTTCTTGTGCCTTAAGTTAGAAGCTTTGTTAGTATGTTTTGTGCTTTTCAAATCCTGTTTTTGAGCTATATCCTTCATCGGTCTTCTAGATTATATTAATTCTTTCTATATATTATATGTATGAGCTTAGAACTGTCGTAATCTCTGGTTAACCTTTGCTTTACGATGCGAGGTAAAGCGTAGGCAAATTAGGGTGTTACATTTAGTGGTATCAGAGCAGTTCGTCCTCGTAAGCCTGAGGGATGGACCGATTGTGCTTCAATGCATACTCTATGTGTCTTTTTCTTTGATGCTATTAGGTTATCTACTTGATATTGCATAGCATGCTTGTTTGTGAGTGCCTGTTTGGGATAATTGAAATACTAGGCTTTTGATATTGAGACTGATCACCTTGATATTGATTGTTTGGCGTAGACAGGAACCCTAACGGCCACTCGCGGACGAGGTCGAACACGTTCACGACAGAGTAGGAATGAGCAACCAGCCGATAACCATGCCGAGTTTATGGAAGCAACGGAAAAACTTGCAAACACCATGGAGGCGAATGCTACTGCGACCCTGTAAGCTGTGCAGAGATTAGGCCAACCGGCGAGAAATAGAAACGGAAATGGTGAGGAAAACGCGAATGATAATGCTGAGGGAGATGGAGATAACATGGGAGGTGCTTCGATGACCTTGGAGACCTTTCTCAAGGTTCATCCTCCGATTTTTAGAGGTTCAACTAATCCCACGGAAGCGGATAACTAGTTCCAAGCTATGGAGTGCGCACTGCAAGTACAGCATGTCCCGAACAACCAATACGTAGAGTTTGCTGCTTATCAGCTTCGGGAGGAGGCCCAGCATTGGTGGCAAGCAGAATGCCCTCGCTACAGCTCCAAAACACAAATGTTCCTTGGGACGTATTCCAAACGGCCTTCTACAAGAAGTACTTTCCTGAGTCTACAAGGGAAGCGAAGGAGATGAAACTCATGCAGTTAAAGCAAGGTTCCCTATCTGTGGCAGACAACACCAGCCAATTTGGGGAGGTCTGTAGGTTCTCTAGGGCGTGTCAGGGTACCCCAGAGACCTATGAAAGTTGGAAGTGTATCAAGTATTAAATGGACTTAAAGGACGACATCATGGCTGCTGTGGCTCCTATGGAGATTCGTATTTTCTCAGATCTGGTGAACAAGGCAAGAGTGATTGAAGAATATGCAAAGACGGTAGCTTCGTCAAGGGACTCTCTTGAGGGGAATACTAGTAGGGGACGTGGCGATTACCTTGGACCAAGGGGGCAAAACTTCAAGAGAGATGGGCATACTCCTCAACATCTGCTAGGTCAAGGGAATTTCAGAAGAGACAACAATACCCAAGTTTTACCATATGAAGGGGAGCCGCCTGTGTTATGCTTGTGGACTACGTGGGCACTTAGCCAAGAACTGTCGTCGTAAAGGAAACCCGAACATGGATCAGAATCAAAAGTCCAGCCGTGTGTTAACCTTGGATGCACCTGATGCGACAGGGTCGGATCCTCCGATGAGAGGTAAGCGTATGCTTTAAGTATTATATATTGCCTGGATTTGAGGGTAGCTTGGTTCTATCTTTTGCAAAGTCGTCGTTAGGATTACAAGAGCTTAAGGTTTTGTTGGAAGTAAACCATGGGTTACGAGAATTCTAGTAGCGCTAGCTGAGGATTTTGGACTTGTGATGATGAACGATCAGAGTAACGCAGCGGAAGGCGAGAGAGAACGTCGACAAGGGAAGATGATGGTGAACGAGACGCTTTGGCAACTTGTTGAGTTGATAACGCTGAAAGTAGAATGCTCTGAGGAGAATGTATATATATATATATATTAAATGCCCAAATTAAGTTCTGGAAAATTAGAACGAGAATTTGGGGATTTAAATATGATTTTTGGACGCAGTAGGCTATTTGGAACGAGTATGCAAGTGTGCCAGGTACTATATCCTCAGAACGATAGCGTGCCAGGCGCTATATCCTCGGAACAAAAGCGTGCCAGGTGCTATATCCTTGGGCGTGGCAGAAAAGGTGACATCCGAAAGGATGTGTTGGGTTGGCATTTATAGACCGATAAGTGATTTCACGAGCCAATAAGATAGGCATTCATCATGTGCATCTATTATGTGTTTTGTGTGCTTTACCTAATTGCATCTCTTGCCTAATTGAATAATATGCCTATTTGCTAATTGTTTTACTTGTGGTACATGTATATTATTTGTGTTTGACTTGCTTGTATTATCTGTGGTTGTCTGATATTGAGGAGGTTAGGTAGGCGGTGGCGAAGAGATCGCACGGAGGGTAGGTTGGTGGAGGATGTGAGACAGCGGTGATTGGTTTAATTAGTAATCCCCTAAGTTAGAGTACCTTGTTATTATATGATGGTTTTAAGTTATATTTTAATGTTTTGGTATGCTTTAAGATAAATCTTGTGGCGGATATGAAGCCTAGGATTGCCTTTGGCGTCCCGGGGTCTTATATCTTACATCACTGTGCATTGTTACCATACTGAGAACCTCCGGTTCTTATACCATATTTCTGTTGTGTTTTTCACAGATCAATTTTCAACATTTTTTTCTGTTAGAAATAACAGTCCCCCATCTATTTTACTTTTACTATATGTCGACCTTTACTATTATGAACTTAGCTTTGTGCATATGGATATGACGACACTAGCATATTAATACATTTTTTTGTTAGAAACAAGTAAGGTGAATAATGATGTTTTGAAATCCAAATTAAAATATTTTTTTAATACAAATATGTTTTTTAAAATAGGACATCTTTTGATTATATTAAGTACAAAAATATCAAATTCTTTCAACCTTAAATTTTTTGTAGAATTATCTCTAATAATTCTATTGATTATTATTATTATTATTATTATTATTATTATTATTATTATTATTTTTTTTTGGATTGAGGACTGTTATATCTGACGGAGAAAAATGTTGAAAATTGATCTGTATATTAATTTTTTTGGGGGATTAAAATATCTGCTTTTAAAATTCTTGGAGACTGATTTGTCTATAGGAGTAAAGGTCTGAAGATTGATCTGTATATTAATTTTTCTTGGGGAGTAAAATGTTAGCTTTTAAAATTCTTAGGGGCTGATTTGGATAATTACTCTTTTTATTAGAAAAAATACTCCTAAAACCCCAATTAGAATTTTTGGAAGAAAGAAATGGTATGAAAAAAAGAAAAATAGAATATACAACCTCCAACTCCAACTATGTAAGTTCAAATATTTTTATTGGTCTTTTAAATTTAGGTAATAATTTTTGTTTAATTAATCATACAAAATTTTTGTTTAATTATTAATAGCACAATACCTGATCCTCGACAACAAATCCTTGTGGTTTGAGAAGAAACTCAGTATCAATTTTTGGATATGTGAGTTTTTCAATTTACTTTCAGTTTCTCATTTCCTATTCTAATCATTCAACATTAACTTCTTTCTTATTTACCTTTATTAGAATTCCTATTACAATGGCTCTTCCACGTTCTCTTGTGGAAGAGAAAATAAAACAACAAAAAATATTTACCTATGTCCCTTTGAAAACACAAACAGAAGAAGCTTCTTGATGAGCGGATAATTTGTACGCTTTTTGGCATTGTTTTTAGTATGTTTTTAGTATGTTTTAGTTAGTTTTTATTATATTTTTATTAGTTTTTAGTTAAAATTCACTTTTCTGGACTTTACTATGAGTTTGTATATTTTTCTGTGATTTCAGGTATTTTCTGGCTGAAATTGAGGGAACTGAGCAAAAATCTGATTCAGAGGCTGAAAAGGACTGCAGATGCTGTTGGATTCTGACCTCCCTGCACTCGAAGTGGATTTTCTGGAGCTACAGAAGCCCAATTGGCGCGCTCTTAACTGCGTTGGAAAGTAAACATCCTGGGCTTTCCAGCAATGTATAATAGTCCATACTTTGCCCGATATTTGATGGCCCAAATAGGCGTTCCAAGTCAGCTCAAAAATTCTGGCGTAAAACGCCGGAACTGGCACAAGAATGGGAGTTAAACGCCCAAACTGGCACAAAAGCTGGCGTTTAACTCCAAGAAGAGTCTTTACACGAAATTGATTTAATGCTCAGCCCAAGCACACACCAAGTGGGCCCGGAAGTGGATTTTTATGTCATTTACTCATTTCTGTAAACCCTAGGTTACTAGATTTACTCATTTTTGTAAATCCTAAGCTACTAGTTCTCTATAAATAGGACCTTTTGCTATTGTATTTGACATCTTTTGATCACTTTAGATCTTTAGATCATCTTTGGATGTTTATTCCTTAGATCATGGGGGCTGGCCTCTCGGCCATGCCTAGACCTTGTTCTTATGAATTTTCAACGGTGGAGTTTCTACACACCATAGATTAAGGTGTGGAGCTCTGCTGTACCTCGAGTATTAATGCAATTACTATTGTTCTTCTATTCAATTCAGCTTATTCTTGTTCTAAGATATTCATTCGCACCCCAAGAACATGATGAATGTGATGATTATGTGACGCTCATCATCATTCTCACTTATGAACGCGTGCCTGACAACCACTTCCGTTCTACAAGCAAACAAGGCTTGAATGTTTATCTCTTGGATTTCTTAATCAGAATCTTCGTGGTATAAGCTAGAATTGATGGCGGCATTCAAGAGAAACCGAAAGGTCTAAACCTTGTCTGTGGTATTCTGAGTAGGATTCAAGGATTGAATGACTATGACGAGCTTCAAACTCGCGATTGTGGGGCGTTAGTGACAGACGCAAAAGAATCACCGGATTCTATTCTGACATGATCGGTTGCTGAATAGCCATGCTGTGACAGAGCGCGTTGAACATTTTCACTGAGAGGATGGGAGTTAGCCATTGACAACGGTGAAATCCTACATACGGCTTGCCATGGAAAGGAGTAAGAAGGATTGGATGAAGACAGTAGGAAAGCAGAGAGATGGAAGGGACAAAGCATCTTCATACGCTTATCTGAAATTCTCACCAATGAATTACATAAGTATCTCTATCTTTATTTTACGCTTTATTCATAAATCACCTATAACCATTTGAATCTGCCTGACTGAGATTTACAAGATGACCATAGCTTGCTTCATACCAACAATCTCTGTGGGATCGACCCTTACTCGCGTAAGGTTTATTACTTGGACGACCCAGTGCACTTGCTGGTTAGTTGTGCGAAGTTGTGATAAAGAGTTGAGATTGCAATTGAGTGTACCATGTTGATGGCGCCATTGATGATCACAATTTCGTGCACCAAGTTTTTGGCGCCGTTGCCGGGGATTATTTGAGTTTGGACAACTGACGGTTCATCTTGTTGCTTAGATTAGGTATTTTTCAAAATTTTTAAGAATGATTTCTAGTGTTTCAGGGTGATGTTTTCATCATCACCAAAGCTGATTAATCTTCATCAATTGAGCTCTTGAATGCAATGTCCTGCTGAAGCTTGGCTGACCATGTCTAATTCCTTTAGACTGAAGCTATAGACTAACATTGCATGATTCCTGGGATTCTCATTAAGAATTTTGATATCTTTTTCCACTTAATTTTCGAAAAACACAAAAAAAATCAAAAAAAAATCATAAAAACAGAGAATTGAAGATTCAGAACATACAGCAGAAAAATTACACAGAAAAAGCTGGGTGTTCAAAACGCCCAGTGAAGAAGGAAAACTGGCGTTTAAACACCAGCCAGGGTACCTGGCTGGGCGTTTAACGCCCAAAAGGGTAGCGTTTTGGGCGTTAAACGCCAGAATGTATACCATTCTGGGCGTTTAACGCCAGGATGGCACAAGAGGGAAGATTTTGTTTTCAATTCAAATTTTTTTTCAAGTTTCCATAATTTTTCAAAATCAAATCTTTTTCAAATCATATCTTTTCAATCATATATTTTCAAAATCAATTTCTTTCCATTTTCAAAAATACTTGCTAACAATTAATGATTTGATTCAACATTTCAAGTATGTTGCCTTTTCTGTTGAGAAAGGTTTAATGTTCGAATCATGTCTTTTCTTGTTAGCCAAGTCATTGATTTTTAAAAATCAAATCTTTTTAAATTGTTTTTCCAAATCATATCTTCTCAATCATATCTTTTTAAAACTATATCTTTTCAATCATATCTTCTTAATCACATCTTTTTCAAAATAGTTTTCAATCATATCTTTTTGATTTCTAATTTCAAAATCTTTTTCAAAAATCACTTTATTTCCCTCTCAATCATATTTTTCGAAAATCATTCTTCAATTTTTCAAAATGTTTTTAAAATCTTTTTAATTTATTTTCAAAAATTTCTTCCCCTCTTCTCACATCCTTCTATTTATGGACTAACACTCCTCCTCAATGTACAATTCAAACTCTATCTTTCTAAGTTTGAATTCTTTTACCTCTTCCTTCTATTTTTCTATTCCTCTGACACCTCAAGGAATCTCTATACTGTGACATAGAGGATTCTATATTTTCTTGTTCTCTTTTCTTTCTTATGAGCAGGAGCAAAGACAAAAGCATTCTTGTTGAGGCTGACCCTGAACCTGAAAGGACCTTGAAGCGAAAGCTAAGAGAAGCTAAGGCACAACTCTCTGTAGAGGACCTAGCAAAATTCTTCAAAGAAGAAGACATAGCAGCCAAAAATAACAACAATGCCAACAATACAAGGAAGGTGCTAGGTGACTTTACTGCACCTACTCCCGACTTCTATGGGAGAAGCATCTCTATCCCTGCCATTGGAGCAAACAACTTTGAGCTTAAGCCTCAATTAGTTTCTCTAATGCAACAGAATTGCAAGTTCCATGGACTTCCATTGGAAGATCCTCAT
>NC_029781.3:93431657-93432164 GCF_000817695.3 Arachis duranensis
CGGATATGGTTGGACTCACAACCTAAAGAAAGCCTGAACTCTTGGGAAAAGCTAGTCAATGCCTTCTTGGCAAAGTTCTTTCCACCTCAAAAATTGAGTAAGCTTAGAGTAAAAGTCTAAACCTTCAGACAGAAGGAAGGAGAATCCCTCTATGAAGCTTGGGAAAGATACAAACAATTGATCAGAAAGTGTCCTTCTGACATGCTTTCTGAATGGAGCATCATAGGTATCTTCTATGATGGTCTGTCTGAACTGTCCAAGATGTCATTGGATAGCTCTGCTGGAGGATCTCTTCATCTGAAGAAGACGCCTACATAAGCTCAAGAACTCATTGAAATGGTTGCAAATAACCAATTCATGTACACTTCTGAAAGGAATCCTGTGAACAATGGGACGGATCAGAAGAAAGGAGTTCTTGAGATTGATACTCTGAATGCCATATTGGCTCAGAACAAAATATTGACTCAGCAAGTCAATATGATTTCTCAAAGTCTGTCTGGAATGCAA
>NC_029781.3:93432226-93432846 GCF_000817695.3 Arachis duranensis
AGGTGAATTACATGGGAGAACCCTATGGAAACACCTATAATCCTTCATGGAGAAATCATCCAAATCTCTCATGGAAGGATCAACAGAGACCTCAACAAGGTTTCAATAACAATAATAGTGGAAGAAATAGGTTTAGCAATGGCAAGGCTTTTCCATCATCTTCTCAGCAACAGACAGAGAATTCTAAGCAGAGCCACTCTGACTTAGCAACCATGGTCTCTGATCTAATCAAAACCACTCAAAATTTCATGACTGAAACAAGGTCCTCCATTAGAAACTTGGAGGCACAAGTGGGTCAGCTGAGTAAGAAAGTTACTAAACTCCCTCCTAGTACTCTTCCAAGCAATACAGAAGAGAATCCAAAAGGAGAGTGTAAGGCCATAAACATGGCCGAATTTGGAGAGGAGGAAGAGGCAGTGAGCGCCACTGAGGAAGACCTCAATGGACGTCCACTGGCCTCCAATGAGTTCCCTAATAAGGAGCCATGGGAATCTGAGGCTCACACTGAGACCATAGAGATTCCATTGGATTTACTTCTACCATTCATGAGCTCTGATGAGTATTCTTCCTCTGAAGAGGATGAAGATGTCACTGAAAAGCAAGTTGCTAAGTACCTTGGA
>NC_029781.3:93433136-93434370 GCF_000817695.3 Arachis duranensis
GTGCAAGAATCTCACTAGAGATGGTAGACAATTCAAGAAAACAAGCTTATGGACTTGTAGAGGATGTTCTGGTAAAGATTGAAGACCATTACATCCCTGCTGATTTCATAGTCCTAGAGACTGGGAAGTGCATGGATGAATCCATCATCCTTGGTAGACCCTTCCTAGCCACAGCAAAGGCTGTGATTCATGTTGACAGAGGAGAATTGATCATTCAAGTGAATGAAGAATCCTTTGTGTTTAAGGCTCAAGGATATCCCTCTGTAACCATGGAGAGGAAGCATGAAGAGCTTCTCTCAAAACAGAGTCAAACAGAGCCCCCACAGTCAAACTCTAAGTTCGGTGTTGGGAGGCCACAACCAACTTCTAATTTTGGTGTTGAACCCCCACATTCAAACTCTAAGTTTGGTGTTGGAAGGTTCCAACATTGCTCTGAACATCTGTGAGGCTCCATGAGAGCCCACTGTCAAGCTACTGACATTAAAGAAGCGCTTGTTGGGAGGCAACCCAATGTTATATTTATCTATATTTTCTTTGTTATTTTATGTTTTTTGTAGGTTCATGATCATGGAAAGTCACAAAATCAATTGAAAAAAAAGCAAAACATAATGAAAAACAGAAAGAAAAACAGCACACCCTGGAGGAAAACTTGCTGGCGTTTAAACGCCAGTAAGGGCAACAAATGGGCGTTTAACGCCCAGTCTGGCACCATTCTGGCCATTTAACGCCAGAAAGGGCCACCAGACTGGCGTTAAACGCCAGGAAAGGGCAAGAAGCTGGCGTTAAACGCCAGAAATGGGCACCAGCCTGGCGTTTAATGCCAGAATTGGCATAAGGGAGCATTTTTGCTCGCCACTTGGTGCAGGAATGAATTTTCCTTGACACCTCAGGATCTGTGGACCCCACAGGATCCCCACCTACCCCACCATTCTCTCTCTTCTTCACCCATTCACCAATCACCTCAACACCTCTTCCCCAAAAGCCCCTCACCTATCAAATCCCACTATTCTCTTCACCACTCACGTCCATCCTTCATAAAACCCCACATACCTCACCATTCAAATTCAAACCACTTTCCCTCCCAAACCCACCCATAATAGCCGAACCATACACCCTCTCTCCACTCCTATATAAATCCATCTTCACTCCTTCATTTTCACACAACCAAAACACTACTTCTCCCCCTTGGCCGAACCACAAAGCCACCTCCATCTCCTCTATTTCTTCTTCTTCT
>NC_029781.3:93434746-93436566 GCF_000817695.3 Arachis duranensis
GTCATGAGAGAGGAGCAACAAAGGCAAGGAAGAGACATTGAGGAGCTCAAGCACTCCATAAGATCTTCAAGAGGAAGAACAAGCCGCCATCACTAAGGTGGACCCGTTCTTTAATCTCCTTGTTCTTTATTTTCCTGTTTTTCGAATTTTTATACTTATGTTCATCATATATGTTTGTGTCTTATGATCATTAGTGTCTTAGTATCTATGCCTTAAAGTTATGAATGTCCTATGAATCCATCACCTTTCTTAAATGAAAAATGTTCTTAATTGAAAAAGAGAAGAATTGCATGAATTTTGAATTTTATAATAGATTAATTATTTTGATGTGGTGGCAATACTTTGGTTTCTGAATGTATGCTTGAACAATGCATATGTCTTTTGAATTTGTTGTTCATGAATGTTGGCTCTTGAAAGAATGATGAAAAAGGAGACATGTTACTGAGGATCTAAAAAATCATAAAAATGATTCTTGAAGCAAGAAAAAGCAGTGAATTCAAAAAAAAAGAGATAGTACATGAAAAAAAAGAGAAATAATAAAGTTGTGATCCAAGGCAAAACGAGTGTGCTTAAGAACCCTGGACACCTCTAATTGGGGACTCTAGCACAGCTGAGTCACAATCTGAAAAGGTTCACCCAGTTATGTGTCTGTGGCATGTATGTATCCGGTGGTAATACTGAAAGACAGAGTGCTTTGGGCCACAGCCAAGACTCATAAAGTAGCTATGTTCAAGAATCATCATACCTAACTAGGAGAATCAATAACACTATCTGGATTCTGAGTTCCTATAGAAGCCCATCATTCTGAATTTCAAAGGAGAAAGTGAGATGCCAAAACTGTTCAGAGGCAAAAAGCTAAAAGCCCCGATCATCTAATTAATACTGATCTTCATATATGTTTTTGGAATTCATTGCATATTCTCTTCTTTTTATCTTATTTGATCTTCAGTTGCTTCAGGACAAGCAACAATTTAAGTTTGGTGTTGTGATGAGCGGATAATTTGTACGCTTTTTGGCATTGTTTTTAGTATGTTTTAGTTAGTTTTTATTATATTTTTATTAGTTTTTAGTTAAAATTCACTTTTCTGGACTTTAATATGAGTTTGAGTGTTTTTCTATGATTTCAAGTATTTTCTGGCTGAAATTGAGGGACCTGAGCAAAAATCTGATTCAGAGGCTGAAAAGGACTGCAGATGCTGTTGGATTCTGACCTCTCTGCACTCTAAGTGGATTTTCTGGAGCTACAAAAGCCCAATTGGCGCGCTCTCAACTGCGTTGGAAAGTAAACATCCTGGGCTTTCCAGCAATGTATAATAGTTTATACTTTGCCCGAGATTTGATGGCCCAAATAGGCGTTCCAAGTCAGCTCAAGAATTTTGGTGTAAAACGCCAGAACTAGCACAAGAATGGGAGTTAAATGCCCAAACTGGCACAAAAGCTGGCGTTTAACTCCAAGAAGAGTCTCTACACGAAATTGCTTTAATGTTCAGCCCAAGCACACACCAAGTGGGCCCGGAAGTGGATTTTTATGTCATTTACTCATTTCTGTAAACCCTAGCTACTAGTTCTCTATAAGTAGGACCTTTTGCTATTGTATTAAAGGTCGTTTGATCACTTGAATCTTTTGATCATGTTTTTATGATTGAACCCTCTTTGGGAGGCTGGCCATTCGGCCATGCCTAGACCTTGTTCTTATGTATTTTCAACGGTGGAGTTTCTACACACCATAGATTAAGGTGTGGAGCTCTGCTGTACCTCGAGTATTAATGCAATTACTATTGTTCTTCTATTCAATTCAGCTTATTCTTGTTCTAAGATAT
>NC_029781.3:93436689-93445114 GCF_000817695.3 Arachis duranensis
TGACATGATCGAGAACCGACAGCTGAATAGCCGTGCTGTGATAGAGCGCGTTGAACATTTTTACTGAGAGGATGGGAGGTAGCCATTGACAACGGTGAAACCCTACATACAGTTTGCCATGGAAAGGAGTAAGAAGGATTGGATGAAGACAGTAGGAAAGCAGATAGACGGAAGAGACAAAGCATCTTCATACGCTTATCTGAAATTCTCACCAATGAATTACATAAATATCACTATCTTTATTTTATGCTTTATTCATAAATCACCTATAACCATTTGAATCTGCCTAACTGAGATTTACAAGATGACCATAGCTTGCTTCATACCAACAATCTCCGTGGGATCGACCCTTACTCGCGTAAGGTTTATTACTTGGATGACCCAGTGCACTTGCTGGTTAGTTGTGCGAAGTTGTGATAAAGAGTTGAGATTGCAATTGAGCGTACCATGTTGATGGCGCCATTGATGATCACAATTTCGTGCACCACTTCTGTTAATGAGTAAGTCATATTTCGAGGTGGAAAAAGGTCAGGTGGCCAGTCAAGGGCCTGCAATTTGGCCTGTGTTTAGCTAGGCCTAGCCTGACCTGTTATAAAATAGGCATAGGCTCAGACTCTTGCAAAAGCCTTATATGTTAATAGGCTAGGTCTAGACTCACTAATTAGTCTTATTGGCCTGTTAACACATAATTAAATATATAAATAATTTTTTTATTATTAACAAAATTATGAGATATTTAAAATTTTTTATATTTTATACTAAATATTTTTTTATATTTTAAATACTTTAAAAGTTTTAAAATTCTTATAAATATTAAATATGACATATTACATATAAGTAATTTTATTAAAAATGATTTTTTAAATAATATTTTTATTTTTGTAAAAAAAAATTATCAAGTCTTTTTAACAGGCTTCAGGGCAGACCAGAATGAATAACAGGCCAGGCTTAGTGCTTTGAAAAAAACCTATAGCAGATTGTAGGCTAAGTTCAGGCAAATCAACCATATGACAGGTCAGGCCTGTTAAGAGCAAAGCTTGGCCTGACCTAGTCTTTTTCTACCCCTAGTTGTACTTAAAATACTTTTAAAAGTTTTCATGGTATATAATAGTAATTTCGGTTCATTATTGAACTCTTTTCTATTTCATACAGCTGCCCTCCGGAACCCTAACACCAGGCCTGCAAAGAAACTCCGGCAAGGTAATCGGAGCAAGAAGCTCCTCTTAATGTGTAATTTCCACTTAAAATCCTTTTTAATAGTTTTGATAGTATATAACAATAATTTTGGTTCATTATTGAATTCTTTTCTGTTTAATCCAGCTGCCCTCCAGAACCCCAACAACAAACCTACGAAGAAGCTCCGGCGAGGCAATCAAAGCAAGAAGCTCCTCTTAATGTGTAAGTTTCACTTAAAATATTTTTTATTAGTTTTTATAGTATATAATAATAATTTTGATTCATTATTGAACTCTTTTCTATTTAATACAGTTGCCCTCCGGAATCCTAACACCAGGCTTGCAAAGACTTCTGCAAGGCAAATAGAGCAAGAAACTCCTCTTAATGTGTAAGTTCTACTTAAAATCATTTTTACTAGTTTTGATGTTATATCATAATGTTTTTTTATTATTACTCAAAACTTTCCTCTGTCATTTTGCAGTTCTCCCCGTCCTCAGCATTGGGAAGATGATACACCTTCCTTCAGCCTTGGCATAAGTCCTCCGACCTCTCAACCAAGTCTTCCAACTTCTTAACCCACAGTAAAACAACTTGAAATGTTGACAGAAGCGGTGACGGATTTTAGAGTGACAGTAGTATTGCAATTTACTAAGGAAATAAGTGCAGAGCCGAGTTTGAGCACCCCTGAAGGGTACAAGACTCCACTGAAAGAAAAAGAAATAACAGAGGAGTTGAGAAAGAAATGTTACTAGTGGATGACATAAGTAAAAGTTTACAAAGATGATTCAACCAATGAGTATAAAACGATATTCATGTTGGACCATAAAGCGCATTTGGAGGGGACTAGATTTCACTTCTTGTCTCTAAGACCCGGACAAGATGTAGAAAATATGGTAAATTCTTCTTCAGCTATTACATTAACATTAATGATTTTTTGAAAAGTTTTATTCCCATATATCTAATAAATTTTCATCATATAGGTGGTCTCTGCAATGTGTATGCTTCTCAACAACAGAAAATGTCATAGATTTGATGAAGAAATATACTGTGTGTCGACAGATATTGTGGTAAGCCAAATTTTTTATTCCTTAAATAATTTTTTGATGAAGAATTTGATTTGTTTTGTTGATGATTAAGCTTTTTTTTACTGCTAGTTCAAATCTGATATAATTTCGGTTCACCTCTTAGTTTAATTGAGTTCATTTGCATGCATAAATGAATTGAAATATGTTTTCTTGCTGATTGAATATTTATGACATTTTGTTAAAATCTGAACCAAATTTGGTTCATTTGCGAATTGAATTAGGTTCACTTCATACTACTGTTAAGTATTCACCAAATCTATTATTCCTTAAGAAATTCGGTTCATTTCTTAGTTTAATTGAGTTCATTTGTATGCAGAAATGAATTGAAATATGCTTTTCTTGCTGGTTGAATGGATATGAATGTTAGTTCAAATCTAATGTAAATTCAGTTCATTTGTGTTTTAACTAGGGTTCATTTTATAGAATTTAATGTTGGGGAAGCACGATGTTGACTACATTTATCCAAACAACCAGATCACTGAATTTAAGGACTTCCTGCCTTTTCTACACAAAAAAACTGGCATCGCATCTATTTGCAAGTTATGATTTCTAAAACTTCTTTAATAATATTGTCGTTTGCTATCATTTAGACTAAAATATTCTATCATTTTTCCAAACTTCAGCTATTTGTACCAATTTGCAATGGAGGTCATTAGTGGTTGTGGATTGCTGATGTTAAGAAAAAGGCCTTCTATGTGCTTAACCTCGTCAAGAAAAAAATGAAATACCTTAATCAAGAATAGCTTTGAACAAATTTATTGTAAGTTATTTACATAATACATATTTTTGTTGTAAGTTATCTCTTATTTCTAGCCAATATCAATCATTCATTGGCTTGATTGAGCATTTTTTGTAGGCTTGGTTTCCGTCAATTATTATTGAATTGAAGTATATTTTTTTGTATCCTTTTCATAGCTTAATAGTATCTCAGATGCGGGTTTATGCTGGGACAGAACCTTTGATGGACGACAGAGAGGGCGTTGAAGCACTGTATATTACGATCTGCAGTCAACGAATATCGTAAAAATCTTTCTTTGCTATAGTATTGTTATTAATATATTTTACTGTGCTTTTCTGTGTCTGTCCTATTAATCATATTTTACTTTCTTATTTCTTTTTTAGTTATGATTGCACGATATATGTGATGAAATCGTTGGAAACAATTGATCCTGCAAACATCAAAAAATGAAAAATATAAATGTAAAAACTGGAAACAGGTAAGTAATTTCTAAATTAATAAATTTCAATTCATTTCATATTTCATTCGAGTTTAAATTAAATAATTTCTTTCACTTGAATTGTAGGAAGAAATAAATGCTTTCAACCGAGAATATAGTCCAACCATTCTCTTGGACAAGATAAATAAATTGAAAAACAAAGCCATTGAGGCATCTGAAGTGATAAGACTCCCAAAGCCATCTGCTGCCCTCTCAAGTCCTTTTTGTAAATTCTCATTTGGGGATATAGAAAGTAAATAGCTTATAAGTTCAATCTTTCACTCGTTGTAAGGAATTGTAATTAACACTAATTTGTAAAAAAAACAAATACTTCTTCTTTGACTCGTTGTAAATGTTAATGTATATATTTAAAAAAACTTTTCTTTAATTCTTTTTTATTTATTTGTTTGAACTGTTTGAACTGTATTGAACGAATATAGGTTCACAGTGAATGGATTTAATGTATTTATCAAACATCAAGAGCGCCCCAAAACACAAATGAACCAAAATTAATGCACGAAATAAACCAAAAAAAGTATATATCACTATTCAATTTCAGAAACACCTAAACTGTTTGACATAACACAATTGCAGAAACTAATTTGGAAAACAAAAAAGTGACTATTCAATCAAACATAACATGAATCAAAATTAACCCTCCTAGAACTCAAATGAACCAAAATTTAGTCATACATGAATCGAAATTTATATTAATGAAAACCGAAACTTCTATAATCCTCTCTGGGATAATTCATATCATGTACATCATAAAGGTTGGAGCTTGACTGAATTATTAATTCACCATCTAAAAGGTTCAACTGCAAAAAAGAAAATAAATCATATATTAGCAAAATGCACAAATGAATTTTTTTCTAATCAAAAGCAAATCAATGTTACCTCACTTAGAGCTGGCTTTTTCTTTTTCTTCATTGTATTTGCGATCTTTTTTTTTCATATTTGATCCCAATCTGTTCTTGGGACGGCCTCTTGTTCTAACATGTGGGGGGTTTTGAAGGTCGTTAACATCACTCAACGTAGCATCTTCGTGAGATAACAAACTTTTACCTTTACTTTTTGCTTGATATTCTTGCATCTCAGCCATGATATTATCAAACGCTCGGTGTAGAATTCCAGTCATCTCCCCGGATTCTAACGCAAATATTGTGCGACCAAAACATCAAATCGTCGAATCTCTTGCTTTTTGGATCCAACAGAGGCTCGTCTTGACTGCTTTTGATATGTGTGTGCCTCATCTTTATGTTCTTACTCTAGCATTCTAATATATATTTTGGTGCCACTTTATCTACTCGCTCAAAGGTTAAGGCACTCAAAGAATGACGGCATAATATATCCCTTGACTCAAACAACAAGCACTGGCACTTTACTTCGTGTGATACTGCATCATATGTAACAACAAACTTGTTGAATGTTGAGTTAGAAACCTGCTCTACAACTTCGTATGCCGTAAAACCTAGAGTATAATGCATTGATCTTGTGATGCAATTCACATTTCCTCTGAATTGTGCTTAAACTTTTCTAAACTTCTCGTGAGTATACACATGCTGAAATTGAGCCTCTATTGGTAATTTTGTTGCACACGGTATCACGGTGTGAAAATCTGTAGCATCAAATTCTCTCACTCTTTGCTCTCTGCTTCCTAGGCAATTATCATATTGCTTTAAAAATTGAATCAAGGAGCTATTGCTTGTGATAAACTTGTTAAAAAAAATATGCATGCTCTCGCTACTTTGTGTACTTCTCATCCCGGTCCAAAAGTGGTAATCGAGATAAACTGAAATCCATAAATGATGATCTTCAAATAGCTCTACAAAATGAACCGAAATCAAACGTGCAAATGAACCGTAAGTTATACTCGTATTCACCGAAAAAGTAACAACATTAAATAATTTGAATTAAACCTCGGTTACCTGAAAGACACTTATTGCCTCCAACACCATACTTTGTGACAAAATCATTCCCATTTCTGTCGAATGCGTCTTTTGTAAACGAGTTCCAAACAACATGACTTATCTCTTGTTCGATTTCTTTGTGTCTCTTGTAGCTATTTAATTTGCTTGCGATTTTCTTCACGATATGTCAAATGCACCATCGATGAATTATTGTTGGCATATAGGTCTCTATAGCCCTTTGCATTGATGCATATTGATCGGTAAGAATCCCTTTTGGTGCCTTTCCTCCCATGCAACGAAGCCAACATTCGAATAACCATTTGAATGACTGGATGTCTTCATTTTTCATCAAAGCATATCCAAAAAGTGTCGACTGACTGTGGTAATTCACACCAACAAAAGAACCAAAAACCAGATTGTATATGCAAAAATGGACACTCACAACAGTTATGAACCAAAATGTGTTGCCTCTATGAACCTAAAACTATATCGCAGTGAATCGAATACCTGTTTGTGTTGTAAGTGGTATCAAATGAAACAACATTTTCAAAATACTCGTATGCAGTCCTGCTTCTTCCATCAGCCCAAAATGTATTTTTGATGGAGTGATCAGCTTTAAGGTTAAGTACAAAAAAGAAAATTTGATTCTTCTCTTTCATTCTTAATAAGTACTTTCCAATTTATTTGACATCGTCAGTATTCCGTACTTCCCTTGTAATGTAATTTCTCACATCTTTTTCGATAAAACTTAGTTTCCAATGACAATCCGTTGTTGCTCCAAATGACTGATATATTTTACTCGGTCTAACTCTGGCTTTCTTGTTGTTTTCAATGGTATGACGCACAAACATGCTTAAATCCCTGTATTGTTTAAGCATCCTCTGCTCAATCTAGACAGCAAAGATGCGAATGACTCAGAACAACTTTAAAAATTATCCAAATACCAACGCCTTTCAATATATGTACATAAATCCTGGGTGGATAATTTATTCCAGATGAGGGATTTGTCTTCAGAGTTGGAAATATCTTGGATTTCTACTTTCCCTCTCTACTACATGTAATTAGTTGATTCATAATTTCATCTCCCTTCCGAGTGGTGTTCTTTATTTTCGTAGAAAAATCGACAAGTTTGGAATAATCTTTGTAAAATTTTCTAGCTTCTTCCAGTGTCTTAAAAGTTATCCCAACTTTTGGGACAAGTTATTCATCCACAACACACCTGGACTGTAAAATGAACCAAAAATATTGTCATAACATATGCATTATGTAATAACCAATAAACCAAAACATATGCCGTCTGTAAATTCAGAAACTCCTGCATTCTATTCACTATCACTTTATTCAATTGCATTCCATTGCATTCAATTAAAAATATTGAAAAATGAACCGAAAATATTATCAAAGCGAAACCATTATATAATATTAAATGAACAAAAAATTGTCCGTTATATAAATTCAACTTCAAAAACACCTGCCTCTAGAATGAACCAAAAATATTATCAAAACAAAACTAATGTACAATACCAAATGAACAAAAAATTGTGTTCATAAACAACTGGATTTAGCGATTGCATTGCATTCCATTCAATTCAAAATTGAATAATGCAAATTTGGTCCACTTGATTCGATTCAGAAGAATAATCCAAATCCCTCTCATTCAACTGATTTGAAGTTAAATCATTCATTGTTTTGATACGCTATTGAAATCTGAAAACGAAGAAGAAATCTGAAATCTGAAAACGAAGAAGAAAACGAAGAACATAAATGCAATGCAGATCGAAGAAGAAAACGAAAAAGAAAATAAAGTTTTACGTTGAAGAAAATGAAAAAGAAAACGAAAAAAAATCAGAAAAATCAGAACAGAAAAAAACGACGAGAGCTTTATGTCGAGAAAGAGAAGCTCTTCGTTGAAGAAAAGCTTTACGTTGAGAAAGAGAAACTTTATGTTAAAAAAGAAATTTTATGTTAAAAAGTGGGGGACGTGTGATCCAAAAAAAAATTAATTAATTTAGTTAGAGAAATTATATGCATGCAAAGCATTATTGTTAAAAATATTGACCAGCTAATATTTTCCTTAATAACGAAAGGATGAGTATACTCTTGTCTAATTAATTCTTTTAATGTTAACAAATCTATAAAATTATCTAAAACAAGAAATGTATTTTCAGAGGATCAAATTCATATACATGCTATGCATGTATTCAATTATGTGTGCAGTGTGCACTCTTTTACGATTAAATTCATCCGATAATCGTAAATTCCAACAGCAACATGTTGGTATTGGTCTATATTTTTATATTATATTAATATTTTAATTTTTGGTATAAATTTAATAAAGTTGCTTAAGTTTTTTATTTTTAATATTAGAGAAAAATATAAATTTTGTTGTAGTATGAAACTGAGGAGTGTATCACAAATTTTGGAGGACATACAATCAGAAAAAATCTGATGATTAGATTTAAATACCAAAAATCTCAGGATTTAAAAGCCAAATTTGTGTTTATAATTTTTTTAAAATGAAAATTCTGAAAGTCAATATATGTTTATAAAATTTTTATTATTTAAATCACAAATCTAAAAATCAGATTTGTGTACCTAATAAATTTTATCATAAAATCAGATTCTCAATTTTTTTAATTTTTATATTGAAAAAGCACTTAATCTATTCATACTAATAGATATAACACCATATTTATTCATCTCAAAATAATTAGCCTAAAAAAACTTCCTTAGTTGCAAGAAAAATTTACGGTACATATACTTAAAAAGGACAAAAAAAAAAAAAGAAAAGATTCTATCCTTAAAGGAGGAGAAAATCAAAATTGAAGCTTCCACTGCTTCAAGCTCATGGTCCATACTACATGCTTTCCTCTTTCTTCTCTACAACCCTGGATAGATTCTAATTTCTAACCCATATTATTCTCTTGGTGTGTTATTTATACATCTACAAATTAGACAATTAAACATACAAAATAAATAGTTTTCTATTTTAAAATACAATTAAGCTACGTATAACTAAAAATTATTTATCAAATTA
>NC_029781.3:93445341-93448552 GCF_000817695.3 Arachis duranensis
TAAATTAAATTAAAAATTTAAAAATAACATAATATTATTAATTATTTTATTAATTATTTTACATATATCATATACATATATACTAAGAGAATAGAGATATATATTGTCTAATTTCGATCCCGTTCTGCTCCATTAAAAACCTACCCTACATTGAATTTAGTAAGTATCCATTTTGATTGAATAAGAATTGAGTGAATATCTCTAAATTTGGATAGTATTATCATTTCTATGTCTAATAATTTTAAAATTAAAAAAAATATATACTATTTATATTAGTGTTTAATTTTTGTAAACTCAATCTTGAGTCATTTTTAGATTTAGATTATTAACTTTTTTAACCACTAGTTTAGGTTTACAAATAATCATTCGTGAACTTTGTCAAGGTTTGAAAGTTGAAACATTTTCTTAAGCTCCTAATTATGAAGCTTTGAAACACTTCATTCTTAGTTAAAGGCCCTGTGTTGTTTACAAATGATTGCTTTTATAAGCCCTTGTTATCATTAACGAGGTGATTGAAATAAAACAAAAATAGATAAAAAATTTTGTTAATACGTGTTTTAAGAATATATTTAAAAAATATTATAAAAAGAGTTTGACTAAAATTTTTTAAAATCTTTTTTATATTTTTAATGCATTAAATATATTTATAATTTATAATAAAAAATTATCATATACTACTCTTAAAATAAGTCTTAACTAAATCTTTTCATAAATTAGATTAAGATAAATAATATTAACTACAAGGAAATAAAAGTCAGAAGGAAGTACTATATAAATCATCTTTTTTATGCTGAGGTTTAAAATGAGTGGTGGAATTTATTTGTTGATCCATACCTATTTTCACCCGATTTGAAAAAGGGAACATGACATCAAACTTACCCTTACTGCTACTACTATATATATATACCACAAGGTTGAGCAGAAAACAAAAAAGAAGAAAACAAAAAAGAGAGTAATAATTAACACTAGTTCACTTGAAGACAAATAAAAAAAGTTAATTGTTAAGAGAAAATGGAAAAAAGAAGAATTTACATATAAGGGAAGTTGTTTTTTGACATTGGATATTCTTATCCCCATTTATACTTTTGAAAAGGAAATACCTTTTTCTCATCTTGGGCAGTCACAAAGATGAAGGAAGCACAGTTACTACTCCCATTTATATACACACAAGGAAAGAGGGCAAACATAAATGTATAAGCCCTCTTCAACTCATTTTTCATTTCATAGCATTCATTTTTCCACTTATTAAACAACAAAAATTCAAGCTAATTAAGCCTTTGTGAAGTTTGAACAATCACATCAAATTAAAACGTAGCAAAGCAAGAACAAGAACAAAATTGAGTACTTTCTCTCAAAATTGAGTACTTTCTCTTGAATCTTTCTACCATGAACCACTCTTCAGCAGATCATGATCGGGATCAGTACCTAAAGAAGCGAAAATCGAGTGCTGATTCCTCATCAAGCATGAGGAAATCCAGCGCAAGGAGAAGATTCAGCAGCAGCAAGAATTCGAACAACAACGACGGAGGCGGAGGCGGAGGCGGAGGCGTGTCGACGACGCTGAAGCTGTACGACGATCCATGGAAAATAAAGAAGACGTTAACGGACAGCGACCTCGGGATCCTGAGCAGGCTGTTGCTGGCAGCTGATTTGGTGAAGAAGCAGATCCTTCCGATGCTGGGCGGCGATCACGCTCGGGCGGCGGAGACGGAAGAAGGAACTCCGGTGAGAGTGTGGGACATGGACACCAGATCCATGCACCACTTGGTCCTGAAGCGTTGGTCATCTTCCAAAAGCTATGTTCTTATTGGAAAATGGAATCAAGATTTCGTCAGAAGACGGGACCTCAAGAAAGGCGATGAGATTGGCTTCCACTGGGATCCCTATAACTGCGCCTTCAACTTCTGCGTTCTTACACGCGCCTCCTCCTCCTCCTCCACCTGATCCACCATGTTAGTCCCCCATTCTTCCTCATTTCACATCTTTCAATTGCTTCCACAACAAACACTAAACTCTTCTTTTTCACTCATTTTAGACATAAAATAACAAAAATCTTATCTCCATGCTAAATTTTAGAGTGGGATTCGAACTCGAGACTTTTATGTGAAGATGGAGAGATTATACTATTTGAGTTATAACTTGTTAGCTATCACATCAGTCTATTATTCGTATAAAATACATATTAAAAATAAATTAATAATATTTTTTGTTTCATATTTTTATTTGCACATTTTATAAAATTATTGTTTACAGAGATAGTTAATTTAGTGACTGATCTTTTACATATATAAAGTATAATTGATAAAATAATGTTGCTGCAATCATTACTAGCTACTTGTTTTCTTCCCCCTCAGAAAATTCACTTGTTGTAGTAATGTATTAATCCGTTGCAGTTAATTCCAAATTAATCTGATAAACATGATGAGTTTCTAATAAGTTGTTGATTGGTTTCAGGCAAGGGCACTGCGCTGTGCATTGCTACCATAAAATGCAAATGTTCCCTGTGATTGGGTTAAGAGCCGTAGATGGCTATAAAAAGTATTCAATGTATGTTGTACCAGATGAGAAATTAAACTACTGTATTTTTCATATCATTGTTAGTGCTCAACGTCTGTAATGACTCCAATTTCATTTAGTTTCAAGAGTCAAGAATTTTAAATAAATTAACACAACATCCATTCGAGCTAAATTCATGATAAAAAGTTATGCCTACTAAATTCTGTACGAATAAAATTTAATTTTCATATATTGTTAGTAAGACAAAATTACATAAATAAATTAAATATGTATTATTATATTAATAAAAATAATTAATTTTTAATTTAATTTAATAATTGTATAAAATTATTTATATTATTAATACATCAAAATTAAACTCCTGTATATAAGAGAATCGGAATAAAGTAGTATTTAAAGAGAAAAATTATTAGATAAACCCTGATCCTAGAAACTGAAATCTTAATTGTTTTTCCATATTAAGTGGCACTAGAGGTTTTGGATCTCACGTGTTGACATTCTCTTAATGCACTACAATAGATGCAGCGATAATAGATAGGTATATTTATTCTCATTACTTAGCACTAATAATGTTGTTCTTTGAATCCTCGCAGAGTTCAGTTAGCAGTTGTACATATACTATATATAATAATACATATAATTAAATAATTTAAATTGGTCGAATGGCCAAATCATTATGTGAATGATCAAATTA
>NC_029781.3:93448567-93452357 GCF_000817695.3 Arachis duranensis
AATTATTTATGTGTTTAAATAAATATTGAAATTTTAATTTTTATCTTATATATATAAAAATTTATTGATCAATAATAATATATTTTTAAATAAAATTTTGATTCACAAAAAAATACTATAAAAAAATATTCATAATTACTTTTGAGCAGAAAGACTTAAATAGAGTATAGTAGTTATTACATGAACCATGAATTTAACATGGTTAATTTCATGCCCTAACTAGGAAAAGGGGAAGAAGAATCGCAGCCAAGTTGTGATGTAGGAGAAAAGAGGACCACTCGTGACAAAATCACTTTTACTATCACTCAAATAAATTTGTGTAAACAAGATTTGATTAAACCATTGCTTTTACTGAATTACATTAATTAATCCCTTCCGACATGTTAATAACTGTTGTCTCAATGTACCTTATATGTAAGATAAAATCATAGTACATTTATGTCTTTAATACATATCTTAGGATTCTCATTGCAGATTTGTTAGGCTTGTTTGGAGATTGCATGTACATGCATTATGCTTCTTAAGTCTTAACCTCTCTGAGATCTAGATGCATGTGAAGTGACATAAGTTGTAAAATGATTTTTCATAATGTCATATTTGTTCAACTACATATTTCAATTTCATTGCTTTTGACATGATGGTAGCTTGTTTCTTTCTTTCTTTCTTTTAATTTTTTTTTACACCTATATATATATAGCATGCTAAGTAACAAATTGATTACATGATTCATCGCTACAAGAAAATTTTTTTTATCGATAGTTATTAAAAATAATAAATTTGACTATAATTATTTGTCGCAAAAGGAAGTATTTAGCGGTGTTTTTTATGGTCAATAATTGTAAACAAAACATTTTTAACAATATTTTTTGACTGTCACTAATAGTGCCAAAAATAATTGCTTATTAGTAATTCACATATGTATGCTATCATTTACACATATTATTTACCTTTTATATTACTGGTAATGTTCAATATATAATACCTTAAATATGAAAACATAAAACTGAAGAATAATATAATGTTAATAAATTATATTAAAAAAATAACAATAATTATAAAAATATTAATAATAAGTATATATACAAGTAAAGTAATAAGGAATTTGACAATTAAATTAAGATGTATAATAATTATACTACTAAATAGTATTAAATAGTAATTATTAATAGTGTTATCCATAAGTAATAATATTATTATATACCGGTCACAATTATTATTTTCATTGCATTGATAGCTAGTACAAGTTAACTAATTAAGTTTATTTGTCTCGTACACTAGAATAATAAAAATGTGGTATTTGCTTAAAAATTTAAATTCTAGACATGTTATGATCCTACAAATTATTATTAGTTATTTTTAAATACTATTAATCCATTTAAAAATTAAATTATATATAATTATTTGGAATTTTTTTTTTGGAAATAAATAAGAAGGATCCTCAATTTATTAGACTATTATAAAACACTATGATCTCATCCTTTTGTTGATCTATAAAAGTTGGAATATATGTAATTCTTAATTATGATTATTAGATTTTTATGGATTTGTACTCTTTTATATCTGGCATCGTTTTAATAATTAAAAAGTTATTTTTGGTTCCGGTATTTATATCACACTCTATTATATATTTATATTTTATATATATAAAAAATAAACAAATAAAAAATTATATAATAAATTTGTTCTTTTATTGCAAACAAGCAGCATGAGCATGATTGGAATTTTTTTTCACTATCATTATGTTCAAATTGTTAGAATAAATAATATTATTAATATACATCATCCATATTGAATCACTAAAAATATATATTAGAATAAAAAGTATATTTATACTCGTAAGAATGATGGGAAGAATTTGATTCCTTAATGTTCCTCAATTAAAACCTTCTCAATCCTAATAGAGTTGATCACAACTCTTTTATGAAAAAGAGTTGTGGAGACGATTTTGATAGGTTAGAGATAGTCACTATTTATATTTGAAAGTGACACCTATTAAATCTAAAGTATAAATAAAAATAGTATTTAAAGTCCAAATAAAGATGGTATTTAATTTTATTTTTATTTAATTTCAAATAAAAAATAATTATGACTTATTTAATTTAGTATTTATAACTATAAATAAAATGACCGTTATATAAGTTATTTAATTTAAAATAACATAATTTATAATTATAATTAATATATATTGTACATAAATAAATTAAAAAATTAAATAATTTTTCAACATTTTTTTTTTCTTAGAGGATGAAGCATTCTTTTCTAGCATCTTTACTTAGAGTCCACATTTTTGTGTGAAATGTTCTCTCTTAACATAATATATTTGATCACATTTATTATTAGTTTTTTTTTAATTATTTATTTTTACAATTCAACTCCCTTATATATAATGAGTACATTTGTGAAGAAAACTACATGAGAAACTTAATTTTAAAATATTTACTACTCTTATTTTCATCTCGCAATATACCATTGAATTTAAATGTTGCAAATGATGGTGCTTCTTTATTCTCTCTGTTAAATATGCTTCTTGCTTTAAGAATAACAACTTGATAAGAAATAAAAAATAAAAAGATACTATGAAGAATCAATTAATTTTAGAGCAATATTTTTTAAAATTTAGTTTATTTGTTTGTTTTTAGTTATTTTTTTCGTGCATGAGTACTAGATTTTGATATAGCGAAATAATTGACAATTGTTTGTTGCCGTTGAAACTTGTAACTACAACGAGGGCCTTGTTTTTTATTTGAAAATAGAATTGTAAAGTGCTTCCAAGTGTGCCCCATGTTGTTGCCTTTTTTATATATTCTTAACATCTTGGTTCTCGTCCTCAATTTTGATCTTGATAGTGAACATAGTCTTCTCTACACTATCTATATTACCCCTCAAAAAGATGCCACATGTTATAATAATTTTGGGTACTCCACTCATCACTACTTGGACATGAGTTTTTAATTTAAAGAACTAATAACCAATAAGTCCCAGACCAATGGGATGGCAGTCTTAGATCGTATTTGTACCTCATATAGAAAAAAAGGATCTCCTTCTCTTCTCAAAGACAATGTAACCATCCTTTACCACTCCTTCAAAATGGTCCCATTTAATTTATTGGATACCAAGTAGTTTGTAAAGGAAAAAGACAACCACACACACCACTCTCATGTTATTACTAACACATGTCCATCGTAACCCTAACCTAGTATGTTCTCACTTCTCTCTCTTTTTTTATTATTTTTATTTTTATTCGAAAACAGTGAGACAGTTTACATATTTAATTTATAAGTTAAAAAAGGACACGTGTGCTTGATAAAAATATATACTGGCATAAATTATAGTGTGTGATAGGAAATATTACAGTTTTTACTATGTTCATTACTATAATTGTGATGTGAATTTTTTGTGCCGCAACAACAATAATTTTAATTTTAGACTATAGTATTTTTTTTAAAAAGATTGTTGCTTAATAGATCTTTTTAATTATTTCTTAAAAGGTGTGTATCAGCATCACTTTATTTTGTGCTGAAAACATGTCTATGATTAGGCCATTTTTAGTACAGTCCATGCGAATAGATAAATTTATTAGTGTGTAATTTGAAAAAAAAAAAAGAAAAATACTTGTCACTTAAATGAAGTTGTTATTTGTGTTTTTGATTGAAATTAGTTTTTTTTGACATATTTTTTAGCTAATAATAAGTGAATAAAATTTTAATTTACTCATTAACATATTTTAATTTTATTCTAATTACATTTTATAAATTAGAATAATTTTATATTTATTTTTTATTTTTTAAAT
>NC_029781.3:93452847-93457096 GCF_000817695.3 Arachis duranensis
AACAGTTTAACGAATAAATTAAAATTTTACTCACTCAATACGTATTAGCTAGAAAATGTACTAGAGGAACTAACTTCAGCTAAAGACACAAAATACAATTTTATTGGAGTACTCTCCAAAAGAAATACTAAAAGATCGTAGAATTTACTATTTTGGATTAATAATATTTAAAAATATGAGATAAAATATATTATTAAATTATTAAACTAAAAAAATTTATATTAATAACTAAAATATTGACCAAAATATAATAAATTCTTCTAATTATTGAACTTTTCTTGTTAACAAGCCTATTACAACGATTTTACAGTTACATTATCATCATTTTGGTTCGACAAATTAACTAAGAAACTAAGTTGTTACTAGTAGTAAAATGTTGGGTGTCAAACTTTTTCTATCAAATAAAAAATATCAATAAATACTAAAAAAATATGAAAAATAAATTATTTTTTAGTCAATTTTAATTAATTTTTTTTGTTATTTTGCTCTTAAAATAATTTTTTTTATGCATCTTCTCATTCACTTACATTTATTAAAAGATCAATGTTAGAAATCAATAAATTTTATAAGTTATAACTATCAATTAATTATTATTAATATCTTTAATAATATAAAATTATTTTTTAATTAATTAAATATTAATCAAATTTTAATAAAAACAATAATTCCTTAAACTTTCTCTTACTAAGATGTGACTTCAATTCTAAATACGTATTATTTATCTCTTTTATAATTTTCAACAAAATCATGACCAAATTTTGACAAAATCAATCCCAAACATTATATTTATCCAAATAAATCCTGCTAACTTTTACCATCATTAATCTTTTACTATCAAATTCAGTGTCTATGAAAAATAACTTTTAGCACTCGGAATAAAATAAGAAGTGTAATACTTTTTAAAAGGTAATCTATTATTAGAAGTTATCAGGTAAATTAAATTTATTTATTATTGTTTTTTTTTTGTCATAGACTGAACAAACAAATCGACACTAACAAAAAAAATTAATTCCCTCGTGTTTAATACAGAACGATCTTTACACTACAAAAGTATTCAAAAAAATCGAATTCCTCCGTTACTTTGTTATTATCGATGTAATATCTTCAAGCATTTTTACTGTTTTGTTTGCTGGCAAGTGCTTCCTCTGTCATTCTGCCTAGCCACAGACACTCTTAAATCTACCTCATTCTACCTCTACCATAAATGACCTTCAAAATCCGAAAAATTGCTGCCATAAAAAAGGAAGACGCATGTCTGTCGCCGCTACTGGTTGGCCAACTCCAAACGCAAAATCGATGCTGTAGAAGAATCTGGTCTCCATGAAGGCGCCATGGTTCTCAGATGACGACGCAGTCAAAGCACAGTATACATAGCAGTTACAACAAGTCCATTATTTTTTATTTCAAATTATCCTCAACGTATACATAATAAAATGAAAAATTAAATTACAATTATATTTAAATAATTATTTGTATTATTTTTTATTAATTTATTCAAAAAATAATTAAATTTTAAAGCTAATTGGTATAAAATGTTACAGATATAAAACTAAGAAAAATTTTTATTTGTATAAGAATGAGCCTAATAAATAATTATTCTATTTAAATATAATTAAGAGTATTTCTTTCTTTGTCAACAGGTTATAATTCAAATGACATAGGGTGTGTTTGGATTTGCGTTGGAGAAGAGAAAAGCGCGTTTGAGCTTCTTGAACGCTTCATCTTTGTGTTTGGCAACATTTTTATCCTCTAAAAGCAGAAGTGATTTCTATGTTAAATCCACATTTACCAAAAGTTATAAATTCTAGCTTTTCCGTTTAGCTTTTCACGTTGGATTAAAAATTATGTTGTATGTACCAATTATATCCTTATTATTCATATGTTTGTTTTTTTTATAATATTTTTTTTAATACTCTCTTATGCATATTATTGTTTTTTATAAAATTTTTGTTTTTTTATTTATATGAGTTTTTTTATTGTTATTGTTATTTCTTTTTTACATGAAATATTTTTTTACTTTGTATTATGATTCTATTAATCCTATTAGAGTACTAAAGAATATTAAAAATACTAAAAAAATATTAAAATTTATTTAAAACAAAACAAAATTTATTTAAATTTTAATATTATATACATAATATATATTTAATATTACTTTTTTTAGATTCTAATATATCTTTGTTTTTTCTAGATTTAGTACATGAATTTTTAACTTATTTTTTATGTATTATTTATTTTAATTTTTAAGTCCAATAATCTTTTTTTTGTACCGACATGTTGTTTTTAATATTTATATACTATTTTTTATTTTAAACTTCAGCTCAATATCTAAGATTTACAAAAAAAAATCTAAAACTTGTAAAAAAATAATTAACCTGATTAATAGGTTACTTTTTTAAATCTAGACCATTCAAATAAAATATAATAAATGAAGAGCTCAGATTTAACGAATTCACAAGGTGTGCAGCACTCCATACTTAGTAAGGAGCATTTAAGGATGAGCCAAAAGGAGACAAAGACAATATATTTGACAAAGAAGATGGAATAAAACGAAGAATATAATAAAAAAAAAAACTGGAATTAAAAACTGCTATAAAGGTAAAAAGAATAATAGGAAAAAGAATTTGTGTGTATTCAAATTATATGGAATGATATAATATAAAAGAGTATTTATAAGTACTAAGAGAATGGAAATAATAAAAACGTAATATCTTATAATAAATATTCAAATATGTTAAATAATTCTAATGAATACTAATTGATCTTAATATATTCTAACATCTCCCTTCAAATTCAAGTAACAACTTGAATTTGAAACTTATTTAAAATAACAAAATAAAAAAAGCTGCATAAACTGATAGATAAGGTATAGACAGAACTGTTGCATACGAAATTGCCGTATAAAAGCGAAGACAAAACTACCGCAAGAAAAGCGTAGATGAAGATGCCACAAGAAAAACGTAGACAAAGCTGCCATAAAGAATCATAGACGAAACTACCACAAGAAAAGCGCAGAAGAAACGGCCAAAAGGATGGACTCGAAATCTGTCAGAAAAGAGATAAACTGTGAAGAGATGGTAAAATGACAGAAGATGATGAATTGTCGGAAGGTTACAAAAAAATATATGATTTCTCCATGAGAATAGATAAGCGGCAGATTCAGTAATATTTAATTCATTAGACTCGAAAAGACACAAGATAGAGAGAATAGACTAATAAGTAAAGTGAAAAAGTATCAAAGAAGTCAAAAAAGACAACAAAAAATGATAAAGAGAAAAAATATGAAAAAAATTACGACAGTAATTTTACCAGAAAAATGACTTATTATCTTCAAGAAGAATATTATAACTCTAATACTATGTTAAGAAAGAACAGCAGAGAAAAGAATTTGTGTATATTTAAGTTGTAAGAATGATACAATAAAAAGAATATTTATAAATGTTAAGAGAATCAAAATAATAAAAACATAATATCTTATAATAAATATTTATATATGTTAAATAATTCTAATAAAAACTAATTCATCCTAATATATGCTAACAAAAACGTATATTAAATAAGATATAATTTTGTAATTATATTCCACTTTCAAATTTTTTAGCAGGATTTAGAACGTTCTCTATGTGCGTGGTTCAAATGTTCATTTGGATATTAGTATAAGTTAAAAATAAGAGATTAAAAAAATTAGCTGATATTGACCGATATATAAATGGTGTTAGAAATATAATTATCAATGTATTTTTTTATAAATAGTTTTTTAGAAAAATAGTTTCATAATACAGTATCAAAATTTTTATATTGAAAAGTCTAATATTCGATTGTTATTATTCAGAAGCTCTTGCTTAAAAAAAGTATATTAGAAATATAATCATTCAGGTGCTAAATAATGTTATAGGACCAGTATAATTTATTATTTTTGGTCACCAATAATATTTAAAAGTAGTGAATAAAAATATAGTGTTAATACTAAAGTTAGTGTGACTAATATAAACTAAAATTGTTGGTCCTCTCCTTTTTTTTATATGTTTTCTCCTAACATCTTAATTTTTTGGGAGAAGGGACATCATGATAAATGATTCTACCATTAGACTTATGCTAAAAATCAGCTATTAAATTACTCATTGTATATTTATACATATAATCATAATGTGTACATACTAAAAATTAGCTATTGAATTTATCACTCATATAAAATACAATAAAAATATAAAATACATATTAAAAATATATCAAATAATATATATATATA
>NC_029781.3:93457697-93465584 GCF_000817695.3 Arachis duranensis
GTTTTATACATTAAAATTTTTATGTTCAATAAAATTACTGAATATAATAATAATAATAATAATAATAATAATAATAAATGGAAGAAAAAAAAGGTAAAAAAATTTAAAAAGAGAAGAAGAAGATGACAAAACACGCGTTTAATGAATTGAACTTGGTTGTGTAGTTTTATTAGTATACGAATTAAGGCAATGCTGCAAATTAAGGTGCAACGTGATCTTGATTAGAATATTGCAATTATAATTACCACTACATATATTACTATTTAAAATAATATAAATATATAAGATAAATAAATTTAGATTGGTCAAATAATCAGTTTACTTGTCTGTATAATTAAGAGTGTATTTGATAATTATGTTAAAAGAGGAAAAGCATGTTACACTTTTTTTTAACGCTTTTATTTTTGATTTGACTAATTTTTCTATCTATAAACGCAGAAGTGATTTTGGTTACAAAACCACGTTTACAAGAAGTAAGAATTTTTAACTTTTGCGTTGCACTAACTGGCTTTTAGCCATTGACATTTAATTTTTATTTTTTTTATCAACTTTATCCTTTATACATATTATTGTATTACTTATAGAATTTTTATTATTTCTCTTTACATGAGCTTTTTCTATTATTTATTATTTATATTTTTTACTAATTTTTTATTTGACATTATATATTTTTATAATGGTAATTTTTGTGCATCTAAAAATATACTATATAAAAAATTAAATATATATAAAAAAATAATATTATAATTTAATGTTATGTCCTTTTTAATAATTATCTATCTAAAAGTGATTTTAACTAATATTATTTAAATAATATTTATTTTATCAAAATCAATTTTAATATAGAATTGCCAAACATAAATTATATTGACACAAACTTATTTCTACCCAAAATTAATTTTATAAAATCATTTTTATTCAAACTCTAATTTGACCAACCACAATCTAAACACACACAAAGTATCCAAATTCAAATCTACCGTATACATGTAGCACGCGACGGATAAAGGATAATTCTGCAGATGAGAACCACTTGTTTAATTTTTATCTCTGTAAAAGATACTTTCACATGTTTCCACCATTCTCTCTCATATTCATCAAGAATATATTCCTATAAACCTCAAATCCCATGCTGTATGTATGTGCTAGTAACACTCCTCTTCTCATATGCATACGCATACACATGTCCAAAATTCTTTAGACATATCACACTATCACTGCACTATCACCTTCGTTGATTGAAATCTTTTGTCACTCACACATTGGCTGCGCCACAAATACCAATTTTTTTTTTAGATTTATTACATATGATATATAAATATATGATTTGCTAACTTGTGTCTTAAGAAAAGAAGTTAAAATTATTATAAAAAATATTTCATAAAAATTATTAAAAAAATAAATATTTTTATATTTTTAATATATTAAAAAATTAAAAAATTATTATTATATTTTTAAAATATATTTTTAGAACACAAATTTAGAAATATAATTATAAATTATATAAACCATAATGTCTAATGCATTATATTAATGATTCTTTATTTTGATGTATAAGAAGCTTACATTTTTTTTAAAAAAATAAATTCATATATTTAGATAATTGTATAAATAATGAGTTTAAAAATTAAGATTTGATTGATTTCTGTTTTTGTTTTAAGAATTTTATGAAAAAAATTAAAAATATTGAAAAAAAAGCAATACGAATATAAGATGAGAAAGTATAGAGAGCTAATGGAATATTTGTACAATGTGTACAATGGAGATTTAGGGAATATTAGAGATATAACCATTAGTGTTATCTTTTTCTATCAGTGTAAGTTTTTGGAATGAGTAGTATCATGACATGGTATCAGAGCTCTAGATCCGAAATGTCAAGAATTCGATCCTTGGTGATGTTTATTTTGTAACTCATATAGCTCATTGTACACATTGGTACAAATATTTCGTTGACTCTCTAGTAAGACTCATATAAGATAGATCAAAGTGATAAGTGTATAAATCTCCTGAACAAAATTTTTAAATTTGAATCCTTAAAAAAATAAAATAATTAAAAAAGATGGCACTTGCTCAGACACTACCCATTTTATAAGATTTCAACTAAATATGATCACTTTTTGTTTTCTTTCTTTCTTGCATTGAAGAAATAGGTAAAGATAGGGTAGAGAAAGAGAGAGGATTGGATTAGGTTAGAATTTTGTACATGGTCAATAATGTGGCATGGGCAGGAATTTGCTTTGTTCGTTCTAGGAGGGCATATATTGAACACTGGTCACAACGTTTTATCCGATTCAAAGAATCAAGAAACAGAGTCCTCTAGTAAATAGATATATATATCCAATAGGGCCAAAGAAACAGATACTTGCTTAAAGCGATCTCAAAAATCATGAGGTCCAAATATATTAAGTTTCAATTCTAACTCCCCGTTAATAATTTCAGTGGCCATAAGAAGCCAAGAATCCAATGGTTTTTGTGAAGGCCAATAGTTAGGGAGAAATATATCCCCCCATTTAGTTGAATATGCGATATTTGTGAATCTAACAAAAAGAGTAATAAAAGTGCATTGCACTGTAGATCAGGATAAGTAGTGTCACAACCACCCACCCTCATGACATGTTATATATATACGAAAAAGTCTCAAGTCAACATTTTTATTAAAATTTAGTAAGTATTTAATTATTAAAAAAATATAATTTTATATTACTAAAAATATTAATAATAAATTAGTTCAGTAAAAATATAGTGAATTTTAGAATAAAATTTAATTTTCATGTTTTTATAGTGTAAAAGAGATTCAGTCATATACTATCACATCAATAAAAGTAATTAATTCAAACTCATCATTTAGAAAGTTATTAAAATGCCTGATTCTCATTGGATAAACCACGTAAAAATTTTTACACCATGTGTTAAAATTATATTAAACTCTTACGAATATGAAAAATTAGTGATAAATAATTTATGTTATATTTGTATATATTTATATATATTTTATATATCCTTTACCAGAATAATCAACCATTAAAATAATAAAAAAATTAGAAATACTAAAAATCAACCATTAGAGTATTTTTTTTACTACTTTTATTCATATTTTTACTATGAGTGAGAGCAAATATATTTTAATTATATATGTTATTCAGAAAATATGATTATATAAATGTTATAGTCTTCGTACAATTTGATTACAACAACAACAAAGTCTTATTCTATTAGGTGGGGTCAAGTACATGTAATATCTTTTATTTATGTCATTGTCGAAAACCTAATACAATCTTTTTCTTTTGTCCGAATTTAGAATCGACTATGTACCGCAAATGTAACATAAGCAGAGTTACTTCATACAATTTGATTAATTATAGTAATTATGAAATTTAGTTACAAATATGAGTATGAAATTATTCTATATTCTTATATATATTCGGGTGGCGAATTAATGGTATTGTTCATGATTGATGTACGCTTAATTTTTTTTAAGAAAATTGTCGTATCATTTACCATTTTATTTATTTTTTTTAAAATTTGGAGTGTTATTTTATCTTTTTATTTATTAATTTTATTTTTAATATTTTCTATTTTATTATAAGACTTTGTGAAAAAAAAAATAAAAAATAGAAGATAAAATCATGGTTTTATTATCTTTATTATTTATTTTTTCACGTAATCCTAAAATTAGAACAAAAAATTATTAAAAACTAAAAAATATTTTTTCAAACCAAACCTTTTTCGAAAGTATTTTTATAGTTTTACTAGGACTAGTAATTTAAAAGAGTAAAGTATTATTTTTGTTTCTAATATTTGAGATAAGTTTTAAAGTTATTCCTAACGTTTAAATTGTATGTTCTATTTATGGTCCTAACATTTTAAAACTGACTCAATATTGTCCTGTCATTAGTGATCTATTAATAGAATTGACGGTGAGACAAAAATTGAGACGATTTTAAAATGTTAGGGACTTAAATAGGACGAAAATGTTGGAAACAAAAAACGATACATTATTCTTAAAAAAATTACTAAATTAAGTAAAATGGTAATGAATTTTAACGAAAGGAATTGCATTATAAATTCAAGATTTTTACTCATATTTATAGAATGATTAGTATATAAACCTTCGAAAAAGGAAAAAAAAAAGAGCATGTACATATACAATAAAGTATAAATTATATCCTTTGTCTCTAATATATTAAATTTTTTTAATGTTTAATTTAATTTTTTAAAAATAAATTTTATTTAAATTAAACATTAAAGAAGTTTGATACATTAGAGACAAAAATGTATAATTTATACTTTATTTGGAAGTTTATCTACTAGTCATTCTAGAATTATTCTATGATAAATAAAAATTTTAAATTTGTAATGCAATTTATTCCGTTAAAATTTATTTTCATTTTACTTGATTTTGTAATTTTTCTAAGAGTAATGTATTATTTTTGTCCCAAACGATTTTCTCCTATTTAACTTCCTAACATTTTAAAATCGTCTCAATTTTGTCCCCCTGTCAATTTTGTTAATAGATCCCTAATGACAGAACAATATTAAAATAATTTTAAAATGTTAAGAACTTAAATAGAACGATTTAAATATTAGGGACAATTTTAAAACTTACTCTAAACATTAAAAAAAATACTTTAATACTAACTAAATTATCATCAACTATTGAATAAAATTAAATAAATATGGAAAAGTATGAGGAGCCAATGAAATATTTATACAATGTGTACAATGGAGGTTTATGGAGTATTAGAGATATAATTATTAGTGTTACATTTTTCCATCAGTTGAATCTTTTGGGATGAGTGGTATCATGACATGGTATTAAAGCGCTAGATTAAACTAATTTTTCGAGAAGATGTTTATTATCCCTTGTACTCGGATGGTTATTCTAAATAGTATAGGGAATGTTCATTTCATAACTTAATAGCCATTGTACACATTGTATAAATAGTCCATTGTCTCCCTAGCGGGATCCAATAAATATTTGTCAGTATGTATAAATGATTACTCATATAAGAATATTTTTATATAAGAATAATAATTAAAATATTAATACATATTATATTAAATAATTTTTATTTAAATATATTAAATTAATTAATAATTTTTAATTTTTTATTATAAAAATATTTTTTTAAAATAATTTGGACAACTCTTAATTTTAAAAATATCATAATATATTCATATTATACACTCACTCACGCAATATTAAAAAATTCTTATTCAATATTTTATGTATTGGCTAAGATTTAAACTCAAATATAATATATTAAGAAGCATAAAGTGTACCATTTGTATTAACACCTCAGCTGCGAAGATATCTTTATCTCTTATTAGTGTGAGTGTATATCGAATATGAAATTGGCATTCGTTAATAGTGATAACCTAACATTGAGATTCATAATTATAAAAAAAATATTTTTTTTAGACATATTCACAAAAATATTTCTATTAAATATAATTATAAATAAGAATTGACAAAAATTTACAAAAATATTGTTAATAACGTAACAAAATTGTTATTTTATTTATTACAATGATATATAGCATGTTAGCATACTCTTCGAAATGTGGGTTTTACACTTTATTTCGTTAAATAGTCACTTCTCGTATAAATTAATTTTCTGAAAAAAAGGCAAAATTTTACATTTTGTTACACCTTATTTAACATATTCTAAAAACATATATAACTATTCATTTAACGTATTAAATCTATTGATTTGTGGTATAATACTTTTTCTAAGAGTAATAATTAAGAATTCTAACTCATTATTCTAATAATTAAATGGGTAAGAATTCAAATGCATATTTAATTTTTGAGAATATTTAAAAAAATAACTTTTTATGCACCATGTAAAAAAAAAATTTGCACAAAAAACAATCAATTTTACATTATCACATTAGTAAAATAAAAAAGATTTAAATTTATTACATAAAAAAATTATTTAAATATATAAATATGATTAGATAATTATGTAAAATTCTTACAATACATTAAAATTAAACTCATAAAAATAAAAAATTCAAAACTTTTTTATTTATAACTAGAGAAATTATTTAGGGCTTCTAATCATTTTTGTTAATCCTGTTTTTATTACTAATAAAACTCTACATCTAAGTCATAACCCTAACAAAGTCCAACCAAGTATTTTAAATTCACGCGCGTTCGTTTCAATGCCTCCTTCTTATTCTTCTTCTTTGTTATATTTCTCTTTCGTCATCGTCATCACCAATAACACCAACATTTTGCTAACATCTTTATTGATTTTGATTTTCTCTGGTGTCATTATTAAATAATTTTGGTTCATTCCTTAGTTTATTTGAGGTTCTTTGGATCTAGAAATAAATTCGATGTGTTTTTGTTAATGATTGAGTCCTTTTGAATACTTGTTTAAATCTGAACTAATTTCGATTCATTTATAAATTAATTGAGGTTTACTTGATGCTGCTGATAACTATTAACCAAAATTTTTATTCCTTAAGTAATTTCGGTTCATTTCTTAGTTTAATTGAGATTCATTTGGATCCAGAAATGAATTCGATATGTTTTTATTGATGATTGAGTCTTTTTGATTACTTGTTCAAATTTAAACTAATTTCGGTTTATTTTTGTGTTAATTGAGATTTACTTTATGCTATTGATAAGTATTGACTAATTTTTTTAGCAAAAAAGAATGAAATTATTCATTATCACTTTATTCAATTGTATTAGATTTCATTCCATTCCATTCAATTTGTCTTAAAAATCATCCTAACCTTTGGGACAAATTGTTCATCAACAACATACTTGGACTGCAAATGAACCGAAATATTATTATAACAAGACCATTGTGTAATAACAAATAAACTGAAAATTGTGCATTCTATAAACTCAAAAACTCTTGTAATTTTGGTACATTTTTTAGTTAATTGTGTTGCAATCATTATGTAATTTCGATGCACTTTGTCTTGTTGTTTTACACAATTCAAAACTCTTCTAATCTTTCTCCTCTTCATCCTCTGTTTCATGTTCTTCTTTTTTTTATCTTTATTTTTTTATTTTTTTTATTATTTTATTTTTTTAAAATTCTTTTTTATTTATTCTATTGAGAGGAATAAAACTAAAAAAAAGAGAAGAAAATATCAAACAAAAAAAAGAATAATAACTGCAATAATATGAAAAAGAGGAGGAGAAGAAAAAACAAAAATAAAATGCAGCAACAACATTCTCAATAGAAGAAAAAGAAAGCGGCGTACGAAGAACAAACGCAAAGTAAAACATAATTTCATTTGAGTTTGTGAAGTATATGTATACATGTTATCTATAATAAAAATAATTTTTGTTAGATTTAAATTAATTTAGTTAGATTTAATTGTCAAAAATGTTTGAATATATTTGTAGCAGCTCTCTTTCATTACTGTGTTTGAGTTCACATGGCATTTTCTAAACTTAGGCTTTATATACTTCATCCTATTATAGTTTAGGATAAGGTATTGTTTTACTCTTTAAAACTATTAAAATTTTAAAAATTATTTTAATACACAAAGTCTATTTTAAATATAATTATCAAAATTAAACTGGTAACTAACCTGCCAAAATTTAATTATTAGTTTAATCGTTAGGTAATTAATTAAACTAATTGACCCAATCATAATTAAGTAATTATGCAAAATTTTATTTTCTTCTTCTCACAATAAGTAATTTTTAAATTTTATTTTTTATTAAATTAATTATTATTTTAAAATTTTAATAATTTAATAAACTTATACCTATTATATTCATAAGTATTTATTGAAAAGAATAATATTAATAGATAATTTATAACTATGAATAAAAAATATGTTATGATTAATAAAAATATTTTTATTTTTCTTTTTAATTTATAGATTTTCAATAAAATTTAATATTAATTT
>NC_029781.3:93465591-93466370 GCF_000817695.3 Arachis duranensis
CTACAAAGTTTTCTTACCCTTACATGGTCTCAAGGATCACTTTAATTCTTAAGGGCAATTTAAATGGAATATTTTTTAGTATTATTAATTAAATATTATCACTTGTATAATTTATTAAATGATAGAACTAAAATTGAGACAAAATTTAAATTGAGTTGAGATCAAGTATTGAAATGATAGATCTCGGATTAAGTTTTAAATCAATTTATATGATATAGTCACCAAAAAATCAATTTATATGATATAATTTCACAAATACTTGCGTATATGTATATCAGTAGATACTATCTTTTTTTTTTTTTTGGACAAATACTATATAATATCCTTATCCTTAATCTCTTATTGTGCAAGATCTTGTTTTTGTTTGGTCTGGGCCAAAGGCCACAAAAAGAAACCCGGTTCGGAAATTCGCCCCAGTTCCACAACTCAAGATGGATCCCGGTAACAAAATGAAGCTTTCATGGCAACTGCGGCTTCGCCCATATGGTAATCTATGTGCTTCTTACTACCCTGTATTTGGGTTAGAACTTTGATGAATGTACTAAGTACTAAAAATGAACCCTTTAAATGTTGTGTGGGTGTGTAGTAATACTTATAATTGGGTGTTGTCCAATCCATATGACCCAAAAAAAAAAAAAATTCAAGCTCCCATGGTGTCCTCCTTTAGTCCTTTGCATATGACTCCTACTCTTGTTCTATCTCTCGCCAACTCTGCTCCTCCTTTGGTACAATAACCATGTTTTTCTAAGGCAATAAAAATCATATATAAATCTTCCTCA
>NC_029781.3:93466378-93468558 GCF_000817695.3 Arachis duranensis
CTCCAATACCTCTTTCGTTCTTATTTTCGGCAATAAGTAGATGACATCATTATCAATGGTAGATTTACCCGCCATAAAACCAAAGATATTGTTAAATAATGTTAGGTGAATGATCATAAATTCTTGAAATATATAGCACACCACTATTTTTACATTTTTAAACCATAAAATCAGGACAATTTACCCAAATAAATAAAATAGGTGAAAGCTTTACTCAAATACACAAAACAGATATTCCTTATCTGATTGTGCAATTTGACACTTCTATGTAAATCGTGGAAAGCTACTATGGTTTACAATTTTAACATAAACCGTGGCAACCTACCACAGATTATGAATTGTGTGGTTTGTGTGTAAACCGTGGCAAACACCCACTGTTTATGAAGGAGAAAATTTAATCGTAAACCGTTGTAGGTTACAACGGTTTAAGAACACCGAAATTCTATATATATGTGGGTGACATTCTACTTGCACAAGAGATCATTCTCACAATGGCAAGTGAGGAGGAGAGTGTTCTTGCCTTAGTGCATTGCTCTGGGAAAATTAAAAAAAAAAACAAAAGCCATGGTGTGAAGTTCACAGACAAAGAACCATTGAGTGTGTTCATCAGTTCGTCAAGCACTTTGTCAGATCTAAAGAACAGCATCTTGCAGAAGCTTGGCGTCTTTGGTACGAAGTGGGTGAAGAAGCTATTCTACAAGATTCCCATCGCAGTTGTCTCGACGGGTGTTCAATATGATACCTTTGTGCTAGCGGCTGATGAAGATATTAGGGTTCTGTTCCATTGTGTTAGGAGTTTTCCAGAGATCTGAATTCACGAGTTGTTTGCGAAGTTGGAGGTTGGTGTCGATAGTTCTGGGGCATCAGCTCCATTTCATAGCTCGACTGCCGCGGGAGGTGCGTCTAGTTCGATGCCTACGGTCAGACCGTATCTTCCGCCGGTGGGTTCCCCTACGTTCGCGGCTGATTTAGAGCGAACGGTGGTTGTTAGTTCTGTACAGTTGGAGAATGAAGGAATCTTTGAGCAGCCTGATGTCGTGGGCACCGGTGGTTGCCAGTTACCTTATATGGAAGGCTTTGGTGAACCTGATAGAGTAGAGAATGCAATGTGTGACGATGACTCTGACCAGGAGCTTGTTGATATCATCGGGGACAGCGACGACGACACAGGTGCCAATCCACATGCGCAGCATGGGCCTTCAAGTTCTGCTTCTCAACAGTACCCTCCACACTTCTCCACACTAAACTTGGAGGTTCTTGGTCAACAGGAGAACGGTGGTAACACGGTCGGGGGCTCTTCTACAGAATTTCAGATTGGGCAATCTTTCCAGAATAAAGATGAGACTGTGCTGAGTGTGAAGGACTATAGCATCCGGCGAGGTGTTGAGTACAGAGTCATAGAATCAGATCATCTGAAGTATCATGGAAAATGCAAGCAATTCGGCAAGAGTTGTACTTGATTGATTCGCGTTGCGCTGCGTGCACGAAAGGGCACTTGGGAGGTTAGGAGGTACAACGGGCCACACACATGCTTGGCAACCTCTATTTCCAGTGATCACCGTCAGCTGGATTACCACGTTATCTATGCGAGGATTCTTTCGTTGGTTAGGGCAGATGCTGCAGTTACGGTAAAAGTACTGCAACAAGCTACAGAAGCCGATTATGGTTTCAGGCTTAGTTACAGGAAGGTTTGGATGGCGAAGCAGAAGGTAGTGGCACAAATATATGGAGATTGGGAAGAGTCGTACGCGGAGTTGCCATGTTGGATGCTAGGAGTACAGTCAACAATGGCCGGAACAATAACCATGTTGAAGACCTCTCCTGTTCGGCTTCGTGGTGAGGTTGATGAGTCGACGGTGTACTTTCACCGATTATTCTGGACATTCCCACCGTGTATCGAGGCATTCCGTCATTGCAAGTCCCTCGTCAGTATTGATGGTACCCACTTGTATGGCAAGTATGGATGGACACTGCTGTTGGCGATTGATGAGCGGATAATTTATACGCTTTTTGGCATTGTTTTTAGTATGTTTTTAGTATGATCTAGTTAGTTTTTAGTATATTTTTATTAGTTTTTAGTTAAAATTCACTTTTCTGGACTTTACTATGAGTTTGTGTATTTTTCTGTGATTTCAGGTATTTTCTGGCTGAAATTGAGGGTCCTGAGCAAAAATCTGATT
>NC_029781.3:93469262-93469482 GCF_000817695.3 Arachis duranensis
CGGAAAGTCTAAACCTTGTCTGTGGTATTCTGAGTAGGATTCAATGATTGAATGACTGTGACGAGCTTCAAACTCCTGAGGGCTGGGCGTTAGTGACAGACGCAAAAGAATCACTGGATTCTATTCCGGCCTGATTGAGCCGACAGATGGATAGCCGTGCCGTGACAGGGTGCGTTGAACATTTCCACTGAGAGGATGGGAGGTAGCCACTGACAACGGT
>NC_029781.3:93469869-93470910 GCF_000817695.3 Arachis duranensis
TTGCAAAAGTGTGATTGCAATTTCGTGCACCAAGTTTTTGGCGCCGTTGCCGGGGATTGTTCGAGTTTGGACAACTGACGGCTTATCTTGTTGCTTAGATTAGGACTGTTTTATTTTTGTTGGTTTAGAGTCTTTTAGTTGAGTCTAGTTGCATATTTTAAGTTTGGTGTCAATTGCATGCTTTTGTTTTTCTTTTAATTTTCGAATTTGCATGTCTTTAGTCCCTTTTTGATCCTTAAAAATTCTAAGTTTGGTGTCCTCTTTGTGTTTTTCCTTTAAGTTTTCGAAAATTTATGTCTGATTTTCTAAAAATTCTAAGTTTGGTGTCATTTTGTTGTTTTTCTCTTTCCTCATTTCAAAAAAAAAAAAAATTTCAAATCTTTTTCAAAATAATTTTCAATCATATCTTTTTAATTGCCAATTCCAAAATCTTTTTAATTAGTTGATTGATTCAGTTCTCAATTTGCTTTGATCTTATTTTCTTTTTAATTTTCGAATTTTTATTTTATTTTCCTTTTGTTTTATTTTATTTTTTTCGGTTAATTCAAAAAAAAATATTTTTATCTACTTGCCATCCATATCCATCATGGACTTAAGTGGGATTGAACAGTCCAGAAGGACTCTGGGGTCATATGCTAACCCCATTACAGCTGCATATGGGAGTAGCATCTGTACACCTCCCATCAAAGCAAGCAGCTTTGAGCTAAATCCTCAACTCATTATCATAGTGCAGCAAAATTGCCAGTATTCCGGTCTTCCACAGGAAGAGCCTACTGAGTTTCTGGCACAGTTCTTACAAATTGCTGACACAGTACATGATAAAGAGGTAGATCAGGATGTCTACAGACTATTATTGTTTCCATTTGCTGTAAAAGATCAAGCTAAGAGGTGGTTGAATAACCAACCTACAGCAAGCATAAAGACATGGAAACAGTTATCAGACAAATTCCTGAATCACTTTTACCCTCCAAAGAGGATGACACAGCTAAGGCTGGACATCCAAGGCTTTAAACAAGAGGATAATGAATCCCTTTATAATGC
>NC_029781.3:93471950-93472213 GCF_000817695.3 Arachis duranensis
CCCTGAGAGTCAATGAGGATGAGTTCAAGTTGAATGCTGTAAAAGCTATGCAGCATCCAGACACACCAAATGACTGCATAGACGCTGACATTATTGACTCTCTGGTAGAAGAGATCAATATGACTGAAAGCCTAGAATCAGAGCTTGAGGACATCTTCAAGGATGCTCAACCTGATCAAGAAGAACCAAAGGAATTTTCGAAAATTCCTCAGGAGGAGGATAAACCTCCCAAACCTGAACTCAAACCACTACCACCATCCCTG
>NC_029781.3:93478458-93480274 GCF_000817695.3 Arachis duranensis
CGTTCCATATTGCCCACTAGCAACCGTTCTGAGGTCACTATCAAGAGAGCAGTGATGATTCATTGCATTCTGCTTGGAAAAGAAGTGGAGGTTCATCATGTGATTGCTTGTGAGATCTACATAATTGCAAACAAGAATTCCACTGAAGCCAAACTGGCTTACCCAAGCTTGATCTCCTTGCTCTGTAAAGAGGCTGGGGTAAAGATGGGATAGATGAATTCATACCCATTGAACATCCAATCACCAAGAAGTCAATGGAAGGACAAATGCAAGACAACTCTATCAAAAGGAGGGCGCAGGAGTTCCTCCCCGAATTTCCTGAAATTGGCTACTGGGCCAGCCTAGAAGCATCTATCACCAAGTTGCAAGAGACTATGGAGCAACTTAAGGAAGAACAGCAGAATCAGAACTGCATGCTCTGCAAATTGCTGAAGAAACAAGAGAAGCAGGGGCGTGAACTCCAAGAGCTGAAACGCCAGAAATTCTCCCCTCAATTTGAGGGAGCATCCACTTCTCAAAATCAAGGTTGTTGAGTCCTAACTCTGTGAAAACATCTATCATTAGGAGCCTAGTTAAAATCTTTGTTTTCTATTTTTTTAGTCTCATCTTATATCTATTTTTGAGTCTTGTTCTTAATTCATAATTGATAAAATTTAAAATTCATGTCTTAAAGCTATGAATGTCCTATGAATCCATCACCTCTCTTAAATGAAAAATGCTTTAATCAAGAATGGGCACCATTCTAGGCGTTTAACGCCAGGTGTGCAGCATCCTGGGCGTTTAGCAAAACGCCCAGTGATAAAGGGAATTATGGTGTTTAACGCCAGCCAGGGCACCTGGCTGGGCGTTAAACGCCCACAATGGGCAACAAATGGGCGTTAAACGCCAGAATGGATGCCATTCTGGGCGTTTAACGCTAGAGAGGTGGGGGACCAAGATTTTGCTTTCCAATCAAATTTTTTTTAAACTTTCCTTTTCTTACCCATACTTTTCTACATAAACACAATTCAACCTTTCATCATTCACTTTCAAATCTTCAAAAATCAAAATCATTCTTCAAATCTCTCTCAAATCAATCCCAAATCTTATTCAAAAACTCACCCTTCTCTCAAATTCTCTCCACATCTTCTCAAATCCCCTTTCAATTTTTTTCGAAATCTCCTTCCCCCCCCTTTTTAAAAACACGTTCGGCCTCCTCATTCCCCCACACCATTCGAATTTGCTCTTCTCCTCTCTCTCTTCCTTCCTTTCTTTTGCTTGAGGACAAGCAAACCTCTAAGTTTGGTGTGCTTTTCCGTGATCACTAGGCCAAGATTCATCGAGATCATGGCTCCTAAGGGAAAACAAACCAATTTAAGAGGAAAGAAAGAGAATAATCCAAAGAATCTTTGGAATCAAGAGAAGTTCTTAACCAAAGAACATGAAGACCATTATCACAAAATAATGGGTCTGAGGTCAGTGATCCCAGAAGTTAAATTTGATCTGAAAGAAGATGAATATCCGGGGATCCAAGAGCAAATTCGAAACAGAGGATGGGATGTTCTAACCAATCCTGAAATAAAGGTTGGAAGGAATATGGTTCAGGAATTCTACTCAAATCTGTGGCTAACAGATAAGCAGAGAATGACTGGAACTGCTTACCATACTTACAGAACCATGGTCAGAGGGAAAGTTATGTACTTCCATCTGGACAAAATAAGAGAAATCTTCAAATTATCCGCTCAACTGCAAGATGATCCTGAATCCTTTAATAGGAGAATGGTGAGAGCAGATAAAGGGTTGGATCAAGTTCTAGAGGACATATGCCTCCCTGGAA
>NC_029781.3:93481073-93481336 GCF_000817695.3 Arachis duranensis
GTTGTTTTGAGAATGTTAAAATTGTTGGCTCTTGAAAGAATGAGGAAAAAAGAGAACTGTTATTGAGGATCTAAAAATCATCAGATTGATTCTTGAAGCAAGAAAAAGCAGTGAATACAAAAAAAAAATTTTCGAAAAAAAGAAAGAAAAAGAAAGAAATAAAGTTGTGATCCAAGGCAAAAAGAGTGTGCTTAAGAACCCTGGACACCTCTAATTGGGGACTCTAGCAAAGTTGAGTCACAATCTGAAAAGGTTCACCCAAT
>NC_029781.3:93482311-93503320 GCF_000817695.3 Arachis duranensis
GAAGGTCTAAACCTTGTCTGTGGTATTCTGAGTAGGATTCAATGATTGAATGACTGTGACGAGCTTCAAACTTCTGAGGGCGGGGCGTTAGTGACAGATGCAAAAGAATCATTGGATTCTATTCCGACATGATCGAGAACCGACAGCTGAATAGCCGTGCCGTGACAGGGTGCGTTGAACATTTCCACTGAGAGGATGGGAGGTAGCCACTGACAACGGTGAAACCCTTGCATACAGCTTGCCATGGAAGGAGCCTTGCGTGCTTGAAGAAGAAGACAGTAGGAAAGCAGAGATTCAGAAGATGGAGCATCTCCAAAACCTCAACCTATTCTCCATTACTGCAAAACAAGTACTTCTTTCATGTTCTTTTACTTTTCACAATCAACCCTGATAATTATTGATATCCTGACTAAGAGTTACAAGATAACCATAGCTTGCTTCAAGCCGACAATCTCCGTGGGATCGACCTTTACTCACGTAAGGTATTACTTGGACGACCCAGTGCACTTGCTGGTTAGTTGTGCGGAATTGCAAAAGTGTGATTGCAATTTCGTGCACCAGCGATAGCGCAGGATGGGAACTCCAACATCCTCCCTATTGCATTCGCCCTTGTGGAAGGAGAAAATGTAGAGTCGTGGTCATTCTTCTTGTCCAACCTACGAGAGCATGTGACTCCTCAGGAGGCTATCCTTGTAATCTCTGACAGGCATAACGGGATCAAGGCAACGCTTGAGGCACCTGAGACTGGGTGGCTGCCTCCACGTGCTTTCTGAGCGTATTGTATTCGGCATGTGGCAGCGAATTTTGCCCTAACTTTCAAAGGTAAAGATTCAAGGAGGATGTTAGTGAATGCTGCCTACGCAAAGACTGAAGCAGAGTTTTATTACTGGTTTGACATCGTGCGGACTGAGAATCCAGCAATGTGTGAATAGGCCAATCGGATGGAGTACGACAAATGGACCCAACATGAGGATAGTGGTAGACGGTTCGGGCACATGACAACCAACATCAGTGAATGTGTGAACTCGGTGCTAAAGGGAACTCGAAACCTTCCGGTCACATCGTTGGTTCAGTCAACTTACGGGAGGCTTGCTCAGCTTTTTGTGGTACGGGGACAAACAGCAGAGGCACAACTCGGATCTGGTAATGAATTTTGCCAGGCATTGGCTAAGGCAATTGATCGGAATCTAAGAGACTCAAGGTGCTTCACTGTCACGTTATACGACAGGCATCAATCAGAGTACACCGTGGCCGAGACAACACCAACCGGGCGCTTCTCGCTGGGTAGCTATAGAGTTTGCCTTAAAGATCACAGATGCGACTGTGGCCACTTTCAGGCGCTGCATTATCCTTGTTGCCACGCCATTGCATGTTGCGCCTACTCTCGCCTTAATTGGGCGTCATATGTTCACGAGGTCTATTGTATGAGTGAAGTTTTCAACGTTTACAAGCAGGATTTTGTTCCGCCTATCCCGGAAGGCCTATGGCCTCCATATGCTGGGCCAACCATCATTCCTGATCCTAAATGAGGCGTGCAAAGGAAGGTCGTCCAAGAGCAACCAGGATCTGTGGTTGTATGGATCAGTCTCTGGAGAACCAGTCGAAGCGCTTGTGGGCTATGCCATTAGGCTGGGCATACGCAGAGGAACTGTGACCAGCGAAGACATACTACCGGAGGGATGCGTAGATCTCATTACCTTGTTTTAGTTGTTTTATTAACTGTTCAGTTGAGTTATGTATGGTTGGTTATGTCTATGAATGTCACCATGTTGATTTTCTGCATTAATTTCATATGAATAAAATCCGTTTATTTTAGATGTTTGATTGCATCAATGGTATCATTTAGACTGCGCATGATAACTGTGACGAAAATAATGTATATCATAGAATCTCAAACCGCTTATGCACACTGTGGTAGGTTGCCACGGTTTATGTTAAAATTATAAACCGTAGTAGCTTCCCACGGTTTACATAGAAGTGTCAAATTACACAATCAGGTAAGGAATATCTGTTTTGTGTATTTGAGTAAAGCTTTCACCTATTTTATTTATTTGGGTAAATTGCCCATAAAATCATCATATTCCTAATTAATTCGATTTTTAATTTAAATTTGGATAAAAATAAATTTTAGAAAACACATTAAATATATTATAAAATTACACATATATTTATCAAATTCTATACTTTTATAAGAACAGAAATAATATGAAAAGTCAATTATTTATAATTGAATTCAAACGTAATACTCCATATCCAAACAAAATATGCAAAAGGAATCATTGCACACATTAAACGAGTTAGATTTATCATACAATAATACAAACAGAAAATAATTTACCTTTTGAAAATATACATATAAGAGACAGAACATATAACAAAGATACACCGGTGCAGAAGTTTAGCAGTTTCAGAAACAAGACCATATACTAAATCTGTATGTATCAATTACAAAAGCCAAGGGCAAGCTTAGTAACATTGTCAACTCAACAGCTGGGGACTAACATTTCAGATTTACATAAATCATTTACCAAATTAACAGCTAGAAGAAGATGAAGTAAGACTGCACTACAAGAAAATAAACACTAAGGCGGTGTAATATGACATAAGTGGTAATAAGAACAAAACATTGCAGTACCAACTTCTAAAATCCGGCAGCTATATATTACACAGAAAATAAACTCAACTAGTACCATTAATAGATGAGCAAAAAAAGAGTTAGCCTTTGGTTCGCATAATCGTGATGCTACCTTTTCCCCCTTCCGTGCGAATCTTTGTTTTGTTAACGACAGGCTTCCCTGAGAAGGCTGATTTGGGATAAGCTGATGGATCTTCATTGCTTTGCTTTGATTTTGAAGACGGCGGAGTCTGAATGCGCTGATTTATTTCCTTCAATGTTACATCTCCATGAGCACCACTAGGCTTAACAAAAGTAAATGGATAGACCACAGAAGAAGCCAACTTTGGCGGTGTCTGTATAAACGATTTCCTACCTAAACAATGAAAAATGGGTCTAAATTTGTTATCAAATAAAAAAACTTCATCTTACTAACTCTATGTAGAGACCATTTTTGGGATTGAATGCAGCTATTTATAATGACCTTGCTAACAAGAAATCAATAAAATTATACCAGAAAGTGACAAAGATGCCGTGATGTCAACCAACTCTGAAAGAAGATGAATTTTTTGTTTGAGAAGATACGATTCAAATAGAAAAGAACAAAATCAAGGAAGAAGCAACATCCTTCTAACAGGGAGGGGAAAAAATGCCATCTACCTGCAATATCAATCTGAATATCCTCTGCCCCTGAAAAGTTCCTGGAATCAAACAACATAGTCATCAGAATCAGATGACTTTGTATAACCAACTATATGTGAAAAATCAGTCATCCATAGAAGCATACAAATCATCGGGACTGAATTGCATCTCGGTATCATTAAGGCATTCTGCTAGCCAACCTTCAGTGGACTCAAGGTCTTCATAACCAGACGATGATGATGCATTTCCTAATGCATATTCTATGACGGTTGGGAAAACATGAGCCTTTAGAAATTTATCTAAGTCATTATACCAGGAAAAGAAATACAATGAAAAGACGGGATAAAATCTTGCAAGAGGAAAACCTGATGATAAACCAGGAACCCATTGTGACACTTCAGGAAAAGCATCCGTGATCAAGTCCTCCTTCCCCTGTATATGTGCAACGAAGTAACAGTCAGCAAATCAACAACTTCATTAATCACTATGTCTCATTGGGATTAGCATACCCTACTAGATATAAGTGACAAGCAATCTCGAACTGCTGAACAGTAACCCAAAACACAAACTCCCCTTTATTGAGGGATGAAATATCCTTAACCGCGAAGAGGACTCATTGAAGCAGAATATATCACCAAATATAATACTTTAAAGAAGACATCAAGATTTGAACCAAATGGCTCATTAATAGCTAATATACAAGGGGTTTCAACAGAAACTAGCCTTAACATAAGATAGGGATAAAATAACCCAAAACTCATGAAACTGAACACATGTAACATGCATTCATTTTCTGTTCAACAACATAATGGTAATATATCACAGAATTTACTTAAGACAGATTCAAATAGTTTTTGTATGATATCTTCATATTTTTACTACTGTCTAACATATTAGGAGTGTGAAAATTTATTGGAAAGCTAGAAGCACCAACATTTGATTTAAAATATGGCAAAGACATCTCTTCCTTGGAAAGAGAATGATCCCTCTCCTGGCCATTGAATTGTAGCATCCGCCGCCTCTTGACTTGAGAAGAAGTCTCCCTCCCCTCCTCTACTTCTTTTTGTACATCATCCGAAACTGAAATCCAATATTTCCTTGAATCAAACCAGGATAGTTCATAACAACAATTTCTAAAGCAAAAAGAACAATCTAACAAGATGCAAACATCGACAAGACATCAAATGAACTGCCTTACCACTATTGTCAACATTGTATACCAAATCACCACATGCCTTAACTGGTGTAGTTTCATCTTCAAACATGTAGGAAATATCTTCATTTTGGAGCACACCATTCCATGGCTCTTCTGAAATATATTGAAGAAAAAAAAATCAGGCATTACTTATGTAATCGTGTAAAAAAATCAATTTAACATCAAAGCAAGACTTACCAAAATTGGAAGTCTTTTGGAGATCATGATCCTCCCTATGCCAATTCCATGGTTCTTTAGCACCACTATGATAGAACAGGAAGTAAGTGCAATTGTCATGACATGCCATTGATGTAAGATAATAACCCATGGACAAATATATATATATAAGTTCAACCTATAAAATTCACAAACAACAACAACAAAGTCTTATCCCACATGGATTAAACTGTCATTGTGCTCTATCATGAATCATGATTAGGGTGAGCACATGGATCTCCTTTGAATACAAAGAAATAAAGAATCAACGAGAAGAATTGAATCAACCCCTCCCCACACCCCCAACTTCAGACATTATCAAATTCAGCTACAGAAAAACAAATATTAAATATATTGCAAACTAAGTACTAATTAGCACTCCAAAGATTGCCCAGTGTGTGTTGGTTGCAGACATTATCAAAAAAAATTAAATACATTGCAAACTGAACTACCGAAGTACTAATTACCACACCATAGACCAAACCAAGCACTGTAAATTATAAAATAAAACATTAGATTATACAGCAAAAGACATTTATAATGTTTAAAATTTATTTAAAACTTAAAGAAACATGCAGTCTCCCATTTTCATTTATAATGTTTAAAGTTTATTTAAAAACTTATGAATTTGTAGTTGTATATGTTCTTGGAGCACACATTAAGCGTGCTCAAGGAGCAAGAGCATGCAAGTACTTCTCAGTAACCATAGCACGAGCTTAGGGAAAAAAAAAACCAAAAAAATAATTAAAAAAATTGAAATTCTTCATCCATGAAATTTGACAGAAAACCAAACAACCTAATCTAAGATCGTGGAAATCAGAGAGCCACAATGCAAATCAAAACAACTGAATCAAACAGCACCATATATTTAGCAGATAATGCACAAAACAACAGCCAGATGAAGTGAAAAATAAAATAATAATTTTTTTACAAAATTCCCAATTCCTTTTCTTAAACAAAACATATATCAAGAAACATATATCAGAACAAGTACCTCGAAAAACATAAATGTGCTTCTCCAAACAACTCAATCGCGCCCAAAAATAAAACCCTCACCTTAAAAGAATGTCGAAGCTGCAAATAAAATAAAGTAAGCCAAAATAGAGAGAGAGATTTACTTGTCGTCGTCGGTGTTGTTGTTATAATCCATTTCAAGGGCAAGAAGCAGGGAGTCAAGTTTCCAGTCACAACTGATCAGTGTTTTTTCTTTTTATATATTTTCTAGAAAAAGACAGTGGAAAATAGAAAAGAGAAGTAACCGTTACAGAGAATAGAGAGATCGGTTCCCTGTTGTGACTTGAGAGGCTATGACCTATATATAACATGGGAGAAACTGACCCGAGCATGACCAGAAAATACAGGTTTAATTATTTACGTGTCATATTGGGGCTCATTTTTTTTAATATGGAGAGTATAGTGGTGTTTTGAATGGACATTTTTGGTGTATTTGCATATTGGTGAATATGTCACATGTGCAGCATGAACACGTAACGGGAGTGCTAATTAGGGCCGTCAAAATGGACTAAATCCATCGGGCCAGCCCGTTTACCCGTTTAAATGGGCGGGCTTTGTCCCTAAAATTAAGCCCGTTTAAATTTCGGGCTAAACGGGTTGAGCCCGATTAACCCGAAAAAAATGACGGGTTAAACGGGCTAGCCCGTGGGCTAAACGGGTGGCCCGTTTAATTTTTTTTCATTTTTTTATAAAAAAAGTAACACTTTTAGCTAATATTTTTCTCGATTCGACCCGAAAATCCGACCCATCAACTAAAAAAAAATTTTTTTAAATGGTTTTTGACCTAAAAGTAGTATTTTTTGTCAAAATATTTTTCAAAAAATAAAATAAAATGATAAACGGGCTGGCCCGTTTAACCCATCGGGCTGACTATAAATGGTCCGGGCTAAAAAATTTTGGCCCGCGAATAAAGCGGGCTTAAATGGGCCAGCTCGTTTAACCCATGGGCTTAATGGGCTGGGTCTAAATGGGCCGGGCTAGCCCGTTTGACAGCCCTAGTGCTAATGTAGCACGCAGAGGGTGAGTTGACAACACGTGGGGGTGTGTTGCTGACATAGCAACGTGTGATTCGAGACACCTCTAATATTTGGAGGCGTGTTGATGACGTGGCGAAGTGTAATTGGAGAGCAATTTTAATATGTGGGGGTGTGTTGTTGACGTGTCGCTTTGTATGCAACACGTAGTGGGCAACAGTGTTCTGCCTTTATAAGGCCAAGTTCGGTACCATTTTATTGCGGAGAGAAAAGTTGTTTTAGTGTGTTTCTGATGTGATGGAGGGTACTGCAAACTTGGTAGTATATCGTAACGGTGAGATTATACGGAATACTCATGAGGAAGTGAGGTTTGTGTATCAGAATCCGTTTTTGTTTGTGGTTCCATGCACCATGACGTTCGTGGAGTTTTAGAACGGTATGTTGACAAGAGTGAGCAGTATTCTGTATCGAAATCCGTTTATAGTTTTTTGTGGTTTAATACAGTTTGATATTATGCCGATCATTGACGAAGTGAGTATGCAGAATATGTTCCAAATTTATTGGCAGCCTCAGGTGCAAAAGCCATAGTTGAGCTATATGTTGAGTTTGAGAACGTTGAGGCAGATGGGATTCAAAATGGTTCAGATATATAGGATGACAGAGCTGTAGTGTATGAAGGAATGAACAGTGACAGCGAAGAGGACTTCGAAGTCACTTATGAAGCTGGCGATGAAGACGAGGATGGTGATGTGGGAGTTGAGGCAGCAGCTGAGAATGTAGTGGTTCCTCTCGCAGTTAGTCAACCGATGGATGTTCCACCTTTTATGCGTAACTTGGACATTGATGTCATGCATGCACCGAAATTTCCAGAATATGCAAACATAGGTATGTGATGAGTGAATAATACGTTCTTGTTAATTTATATTTTCGATAGATGAATGAATGATGATTTCTGCTTTTTGTAGGTGTTGCTAATCCTCAGGATGGAGAGTTCAGGATTGGAATGGAATATAGTTCTAGAAAGTCGGTCGTCGCAGCAATGTGTATGAGTCTGAGCCACTGACGTTCTATGCAAAATGCAAGACGTATGGGCGAGGGTGCGATTGGCTTATTCGAGCTATCTTGATACGGAAAAAGGTTGTTGGGAGATACGCAGATATAATGGTAGGCACACGTGCACCATGGGAAGAATTTCACAAGATCATTCCAAGTTGGACTCAGATACAGTTACTGAGGCTATAAGGCCATTGGTTGAGACTAGGGGTGGCAATATGTAGGTAGGGTTGTCAACCTGATCCGCAGCGGTAGGGTAGGGTGCGGGTTGGGTTCTCGTGTGGGTCGGGTAGGGTGCGGGTTGAGCCTTAACCCTACCCAACCAACCCGCACCCTATATATGTATATGTTATATATTTATATAAAAATATGTTTCAAGTGAATGTGGAACCAAAGACTTCTCACTAAATGTAAAAGATCCTTAGCCACTAAAAGAAGATCATTAATTGATAATTTAATATATTTTTTTACATAAAAGTCAGTTCTATTTTAAATTAACATGAAGTTATATAATAATTTTGCATATTTTTTGTAACCCGTGGGTAGGGTTAGGGTTGGTTTTAAACCCTACCATACCCTACCTATTGCCACCCCTAGTTGAGACTGACCCGTCCATCAAGGTGAAATCTGTAATTGTAGCAATCCAGTCAAGGTTCAACTACACCATCAATTACTGAAAGGCTAGGTTGGCAAAGCAAAAGTCCATAGCCAAAGTTTTCGGTGGTTGGAAAGATTCTTAACAAGCTTTGTCATGGTGGTTCTCGGTGATGGTTTGGAAGATGCCTGGTTCAATTGTCAAAATAGAAACAAGATCCCTGTATAACGGGAGTGAAGAGGCGAATAGTGTCAGGATACTTCATCGCGTATTTTGGAGTTTCAACCCGTGCATTAGAGCGTTCAAGCATTGCAAGCTTCTGGTTCAAGTTGACGGCACACACCTTTGCGGAAAAAACAAAGGTGCACTATTGGTTGTTGTTGCACAAGATGGTAACCAGAACATTGTGCATATTGCTTTTGCCCTAGTGGAGGAAGAGACTGCTGATGCGTGACACTTTTTTCTTAGTAATTTATAAAGGCATGTTGTTAGAAAAACGGTGTGGGTATAATCTCAAACCGACATGAGTCAATCTGGGCAACAGTAAATCGTTCCGGAGATGACCTCTAAGAGCATGATAGATGTTTTGTATTAGAAACATCGGTAGCAACTTCTTAAGGGCATTCAAAGTTTCATACTTGCAAAAACTTGTGGTCAACATTGGGTATTCAACGACGGTAGATGAGTACAACATCAACTATCAGAGGTTGCAAGAGCGAGGCGTGACATATGCCTGGTGGTGCGATGTTATTGGACTTAGACAGTGGGTATTGGCATTTGACGAGAGACATTGATGGGGCCACATGATGACAAACTTTGTCGAGTGTATTAATTCAGTGCTGAAGGGTGCCCGAAACCTCCCTGTGTTGGCGCTCGTCCGAGTAACATATTATCGGTTAAACGAGCTATTTACGCGAAAGAGTACCAAGGCTCACGATTGCAAGCGGGCTGGATTTACTTTCTCTATTTTCGCACAACAGCGGATAGAAGCAAATGTGCAACATGCTGGAAATATAGTTGTGCACCAGTTTGGTAGATAAAACGAGGTGTTTGAGGTGCGTAAAATGCCTAATAGAAAGGTGGTAGTTGATCTTGCGCGGTGGACGTGTAATTGTAAGCACTTTCAGGTGAAACAACTACCATGTCGACATATTATTACTTGCTGTGCAAACCAATGACTCGACTGGCAGCTGTATATGAATGATGTATACAAGATGACAGAAGTTCGTAAGGTCTATAGATTTGAGTTTGTACCATTAGGCAATCCAGAGACATGGCCTGTCAGGGACCGACATTGGTTGCTAACCCCGCCTTGCGGTGAACGTCGAAAGGTCGCCCCAAATTGACCTGATACCTCAATGAGATGGATTCACGAGAAATGCGTGGTCATCAGATATGCCGTCTCTGTGGTAGACAGGGTTATAGTCGGAGTCGATGTCTTCAGCGTGCTAGACCAAGTGGAGTTGGTTATGATGCTAGACCATAGATTTTTGTTGGTTTTTGTGTTGTATGTTTAGGGTTAATTTTATCAGTTTTTTAGGTTCGATGTGTTTGTATTTTTAAGGTAGTTTTATCTGTTAATGTCTGTGTGCATCGTCGTGTTTGTATTATTAAGTTGCATGTTAACTTCTGTGAGTTTTACAGTTGACAGTTTCTGAGATGATAATTTCCGATTTCATAAAGTGGTCTTACAAAAGGTAAACTTAATTAAAAACTAAACTTAATTAAAGTTCAATAAGGTAAACTTACAAAACATTAATTAAAAACTAAATTTAATTACTAAACCTAAAAAACATTAATTAAAAACTAAACCTAATTACAAAATCCCTGCTTAATTCTTTCGACTCATCTAACCAACTCCCTTGCCCATCATGCCCTGACCAAAACGCGATGGAGTAAACCTATCAGGTGGATTTCTTTCTGTCCATAGGTTATCCGGATGACCCTAAACTAACTCACCGACATTTGGGATAGCCAACCCACCTGCCTTTACCGGAGCAGATGCACCAAGGTTATACTACTCAACAACCTCATCCACCGAGGTATTTAGTAGACTGAGATGAGCTGAGTCAAAAACCATATGCAGAGTGATGAAACCACTCTATCGGGAATCACTCTACACCTGTTCCTGAAGTGCAACTAGAAGCAGACCCCTATCAACCATAATATGCAAAATCACCGACACCAGTTGTTCATACCCTGGGTTGAGCTGTCCGACCCGGGATGTTTGACAGATAAAGCGATCGACCTCTTCAGGTTAGGGCAACCCGACCTCTTTCCATAGAGCTCGGCCAAGTCACCAGGAAAGTCCAAACAAAGGACCCAAATAGAGGAACACGTCCCAAATCCAAGGGCAGCCCAAGCCCGTAGAGATAAAGGCGGTTCCCTTGAAGATAAGAGGACCCCAGTCAAAGATAAGATAAAGATAAGATAAGATAACTAACTTATCTCATCTAAAGAGGTCATTCTACACCATTATAAATACACTGGAACACCCAGGTATAACTCATATTCTGATTCTACTCAATACCTGCTTAATACCCTTGCTAACTTAAGCATCGGAGTCCCTTGCAAGTACCCCCACCCTCCGGGGACAAAGGATCAGCATCATCACCAAGTCCAGCAAGTCGGACACAGCGACTCCGACCACCATCATCAGATCAGACTCCGCAGCTCCGACCAGCATAGAAGATTTCGTCTGAAATTGACCTCTAGTTTCAGGTAACCCACGGAACATTGGCGCCGTTGCCGGGGATCCTGGAAGTCATCCCATTACCATGGCAGACGACCATGACAACGATCACACCTCAGATCTAGAAGAAAGAACGCCGCATAAAAATGCGAACACAACACCAAAAGATACTCCCCAAATCAACAATAAGAACTCCCCAAACGAGGGAGCCCTGGAGGCATTTCAAGATCGGTTAAAACAACTTGAGGAAGATGTTCTACGTCAACGAGAGGCCGAGAAGGATCTACAAAGAGAAATAAGGCGACACCGGGAACTGGAAACCAAACTCCTAAAATTTGAAGCCGATGTCAAGACGAAAGCCAGCCGATCCATCCCCGAAGATAATGCACGAAAGGAGCAAGACCCATTCACCAAAGAAATCATGAAGACAAAATTCCCAAAGGACTTTAAACTCCCAGACATGACCTTGTACGACGGCACTACAGATCCCAGCCATCATCTCAGCAACTTTAGAAGCAGAATGTACCTCACCGATGCCTCAAATGCAGTTCGTTGCAAAGCCTTTCCAACTACTTTAACAAAAATAGCAATTAGATGGTTCGACAATCTCCCTCCTAGGTCCATCTCAAGTTTTGACGACATGGCTAAAAAATTCCTGGCCAGATTCTCCATCCAAAAGGACAAAGCTAAACATGCTCCGAGCTTACTAGGAATCAGACAAGGAGAGCGGGAAGAAACCCTGCGTAACTACATGGAGAGATTCAACAAAACATGCATGGATATACAAAACCTTCCAACAGAAGCTGCCATCATGGGTCTCATTAATGGCCTGCGAGAAGGGCCTTTTAGTCAATCCATATCAAAGAAGTACCCCACATCTCTGAACGAGGTGCAGGAGCGAGCTGAAAAGTACATCAACATGGAGGAAAACTCCCGATTAGGAGAGACCTCAAAAGCAGGGTTCACCCCTCGGGATAAAGACAAAGATTCCAGAAAAAAGGAAGATCGACATGGAGATAAAATAAAAAATACCACAATTACACCCCTCTTTGGGTGTCTCTTGTGGATGTCTACAGAGAGGTTTGCAACACAGAAAAAAATCGCCAACTCAACCACTCAAAGGCAAAAAAGAAGGAGGAAACAGGGCTGAATATTGTGAATACCATCGGATCCGCGGGCACTCCACCAATGAGTGTTTTGACTTAAAAAATGTCATAGAAAAGCTCGTACGAGAAGGAAAGCTAGATCGATACCTGGCCACCCGTGATGATGAACAAAGGAAAAGAAGAAGAGTAGAAGATGTCGGACCAACCGGCGATCATCCCGGACGCCAGAAAGACATGTCCACATGATACATGGTGGATTCGCCGGGGGAAGAATCTCCAAATCATCCCGCAAAAGACATCTCAAAGACGTATACCACGTCGCAGAAAAGAAGGAAACACCCGACATCTCGGCGATCACTTTTACCAAGGAAGACGCATCCGGCGTCACGTCAGGGCATGACGATCCCATGGTCATCACTATTATACTGGCAAATGCAAATCTTCACCGTACATTGATAGAATAGGGGAGCTCTACCGATATCTTATTCAAAACTGCCATCGACAAACTCGGCTTGGAAGAAAAAGAACTCATAGCATATCCAGACAGCCTGTTCGGGTTAGGAGATAGCCGGTTCAACCAATGGGATACATCCCGCTCTACACAACCTTTGGAAAGGGAAGTCAGTCAAGAACACTCAAAATAGATTACATCGTCGTTGACGTAAGCTCAGCCTACAATGCCCTAATAGGTCGGACAACATTAAATCAACTCGGCGCAATAGTCTCGACTCCGCATCTATGCATGAAGTTTCCAACCGCAAAAGGAATAGCCACAATAAAGGCAGATCAGAAGATGGCGCGCCGCTGTTACAACAAAAGTCTAAACCTCAGAGGCAGAGGAGAAGAATTCCACACAATCGAGCTTGGTGGAGTTCGGAGGCGGGAGGAGCTCCGCCCACAACCTGAAGGAGAAATAAAGAAAATCCAGATCGGGAACACCCCGGACCAAACAACCAACATCGGCACACTCCTAAAAGGGGACATAAAAGAATTACTCATACAGTTCCTACGCGACAACGCCGACCTCTTTGCGTGGAAGGCCGCAGACATGCCTGTCATAGATCCCAAACTAATGTGCCACAAGCTAGCAGTCTACCCAAGATCTCGGCCGGTACAACAAAGGCGCAGAAAGCTAGGACCAGAACGCTCTCAAGCGGTGGAAGAACAGGTACAAGCTCTACTGAAGGTAGGCTTCATAAAAGAAGTCAAATACCCGCCATGGCTTGCTAATGTCGTTTTGGTAAAAAAGTCAAATGGGAAGTGGAGAATGTGCACCGACTATACCGATCTCAACAAAGCTTGCCCGAAAGATCCTTATCCGCTCCCAAACATCGACGCACTGGTAGATGCCTCCTTCGGATACAAATACCTCTCCTTTATGGACGCATACTCGGGATATAACCAAATCCCAATATACCCACCTGTTCATACCCTGGGTCGAGATGACCGAGTCAGGATGTTCAGTAACAAAGCGACCGACCTCTTTAGGTCAAGGGGACCGACTTCTTTACGAAGAAGTCGGCCAAAGCGACAGGAAAAGCCCAAAGAAGGGCCCAAATCAAGGAATACGACCCAGATCCAAAGGCAGCCCAAGCCGATAGAGACAAGGGCGGTTCCATGGAAGATAAGCTTACCTCAAACAAAAGATAAGATAAGATAAGATAACTAACTTATCTTATCCACAGAAGGTCACATCTCACAACTATAAATACACTGGAGCACCCAGGTATAACTCATACTCTGATTCTACTCAATACCTGCTTAATACCATTGCTAACTTAAGCATCGGAGTCCCTTGCAGGTACCCCCTACCCGCCGGGGACGAAGGATCAGCAGCACTTTCGGTCCCACAAGTCGGACACACCAGCTCCGACGGTTATCTACCTGCCGGACACGTCGGCTCTGACCAACACAGAAGATCTCAACAAAGATCGACCTACAGTTTCAGGTAACCCTCGGAACATTGGCGCCGTTGCCGGAGAACCTGGAAGTCATCCCAACACCATGGCGGACAACCATGACAACGACCATGACTCAGGTTTGGAAGATAGAACACCGCATAAGAACACGGATACTATACTTAAAAATACTCTGGAATCCAATGGAGACAAAAATTCATCAAATCCAGGGGCGATAGAAGCACTTCAAAATCGATTAAAGCAACTTGAGAAAGAAGCCCAACATCAACGCGAAAAAGAAGAAGATTTACATCGAGAGATAAGGCGGCGCCGAGAATTAGAAGATAAGCTTATGAAACTCGAAGCTGATCTCAAAACTAAAGCTACTCGACCCTCCATAGAGGATAGCTCTCAGAAAGATCAAGATCCATTCACCAGGGAAATTATGAAGACCAAAATCCCAAAAGATTTAAAACTTCCGGATATGACTCTATATGACGGCACCTCGGATCCCAACCACCATCTCAGCAACTTCAGAAGTAGAATGTACCTCACTGACGCCTCAGATGCAGTTCGCTGCAAAGCCTTTCCAACAACTCTTACCAAGACAGCCATTAGATGGTTCAACAACCTACCTCCAAAATCCATCTCAAGTTTCGACGACCTGGCCAAAAAATTCCTGGCCCGATTTTCCATACAAAAGGACAAAGCCAAACATGCACCCAGCCTACTAGGGATCAAGCAAGGAGATCGGGAGAGTCTTCATAACTACATGGAAAGATTCAACAAAACATGCATGGACATATAAAGTCTACCAACAGAAGCTGCCATCATGAGCCTCATAAATGGCCTACGAGAAGGACCATTTTGCCAATCTATATCAAAGAGGTACCCGACATCCCTAGACGAAGTACAAGAACGGGCGCAGAAGTACATCAACGTGGAGGAGAATTCTCGACTTGGGGAAACCTTGAGGTTCGGTTCTGCCTACCGAGATAAAGATAAAGAAGCCAAGAAAAAAGAAGATCGCTCCGGAGAGAAAATCAAAAAATATCATAACTACACCCCTCTTAGGGTATCCTTGGTAGATATTTACAAAGCAGTCTGCCATACGGAAAAAATGCCTCCAGCTCGGCCACTAAAAGGCAAAAGGGGAGGAGGAAATCGGAGCGAATACTGTGAGTATCATTGAGTCCGAGGACATTCCACCAATGAATGCTTTGACTTGAAAAATGTCATAGAGAAATTAGTTAAGGAAGGAAGATTAGATCGGTTCCTGGCCAATCGGGACGAAGAACCAAAAAGAAGAAGAAGGGATGAAGATGCCGGACGATATGAACGATCACCCCGCACACCAGAGAGACACGTTCACGTAATACACGACAGATTTGCTGGAGGAGGAATCTCTAAATCATCTCGCAAGCGACACCTCAAAGAAGTATACCATGTCGAAGGAAAGAAGGAGGCACTAGATATCCCAGCAATCACATTTACCAAAGAAGATGCATCTGGAATCATCCCGGGACACGACGACCCCATGGTCATCACAATCATATTGGCAAACGCCAACCTCCACCGTACATTAATTGACCAAGGAAGCTCCGCTGACATTCTATTCAAAACTGCCTTCTACAAGCTCGGCTTAGAGGAAGAAGAGCTAAGAGCATACCCGAACAGCCTGTTTGGACTTGGGGATACCCCAGTACAACCACTAGGATACGTATCGTTACACACAACCTTTGGAAAGGGGAACCAATCCAGAACACTTAAGATAGACTACATCGTGGTCGATGTAAGCTCAGCCTACAATGCCTTAATAGGTCGGACAATGTTAAATCAACTCGGAGCAATAGTTTTAACTCCACATCTATGTATGAAATTCCCAACTACAAAAGGGATAGCTACAATAAAAGCAGATCAAAAGATGGCGCGTCGCTGTTATAACGAAAGTCTAAATCTCCAAGGCGAAGGAGGAGAGTTCCACACAATCGAACTCGGTGGAGATCAGAGACGAGAAGAACTCCGCCCACGACCCGAAGGAGAAATAGAAAGAGTCCAGATCGGAGATACCTCGGACAAAACAACTAATATTGGCATGATCCTGAAAGGAGACACAAAAGAATCACTAATACAGTTTCTACGAGATAATGTTGATCTCTTCGCATGGAAAGCTGCCGACATGCCAGGCATAGATCCCGAACTAATGAGCCACAAGCTGGCAGTCTACCTGGGATCCCGGCCGGTACAACAAAGATGAAGAATACTCGGGCCAGAACGGTCTCAAGCTGTAGAAGAACAAGTACAAGCACTACTAGAGGTAGGGTTCATTAGAGAAGTTAAATACCCACTATGGTTAGCAAACGTCGTCTTGGTGAAAAAGTCAAATGGGAAGTGACGAATGTGCACCGACTACACCGACCTCAACAAAGCCTGCCCAAAAGACCCTTATCCACTCCCAAGCATTGATGCTCTAGTAGATGCCTCATCAGGATATAAGTATCTCTCATTCATGGACGCATACTCAGGCTACAACCAGATTCCAATGTATCCACCGGATCAAGAAAAAATCTCGTTTCTCACACCAAAAGCAAATTATTGCTATATCGTAATGCCTTTCGGCCTTAAGAACGCGGGAGCCACTTATCAAAGTCTAATGAATAAAGTCTTCTCAAAACACATCGGAAAAATCATGGAGGTCTATGTGGATGACATGTTGATAAAGACACAAAGTGAGGAAACATTATTAACTGACTTGGTTCAAGTGTTCGACACCATACGGAAGCACGACATGCGACTCAATCCGGCTAAATGCACCTTCGCAGTGGAAGCAGGTAAATTTTTGGGCTTTATACTCACACAAAGAGGAATCGAGGCAAATCCAGATAAATGCCAGGCCATACTCAACATGAAAAGCCCAACTTACCTCAAAGAGGTACAACAACTCAATGGGAGATTAGCGGCCTTGTCCAGATTCCTAGCAGGGTCAGCAATAAGATCCCTCCCCTTCTACGCTACCTTAAGGAAGGGAAAGAACTTCGAGTGGACAACGGAATGTGAATAAGCCTTCCGAGACTTTAAAGAATTCTTGGGACAGCCCCCCATCCTATCTCGACCACGAGAGGGAGAACCACTCATACTGTACCTCGCAGTAGGAAGTCGGGCAATAGCCTCAGCACTAATCAGAGAATACGAAGGGGGACAACAACCCGTCTACTTCATTAGTAAAGCACTATAGGGGTCAGAGCTGAACTACCAGAAAATAGAGAAATTCACCTACGCTCTGATACTCACATCCCGACGACTTCGCCCATACTTCCAAGCGCACACCATCAAAGTTCGGACCAACCAGCCCATAAAAGGGATACTGCAGAAAACAGATCTAGCAGGAAGAATCCTACAGTGGGCAATTGAGTTATCCGAGTTCGACCTCCAATACGAGGGGCGGACAGCCATCAAATCACAATACCTATCCAACTTCATTGCAGAATTCACGGACACCACGGAAATCCCCATAGAGTGGAACATATACGTGGACGGTTCCTCGAATAAAGCTGGAAGCAGTGCAGGTGTGATAATCGAAAGCAACCAAGGAACCCAACTTGAGCTTTCCCTGAAATTCGGATTTCCGGCCTCAAACAACCAGGCGGAATATGAAGCGTTATTAGCTGGTTTGAAGCTGGCTAGGGAAGTTGGAGCTCAGAAACTCAACATCTACAGTGACTCACAAGTCGTTACCTCACAAATAACGGGAAGCTACCAAGCCAAAGATCCTACCATGAAAAAATATTTGGATAAAACCAAAGAATAGCTCGGACAACTCGGAGAATATAGGATCTGCCACATACCCCGCGAGCAAAATACCCGAGCAGACGCACTCTCAAAACTAGCCAGCACCAAACCAGGGGGCAACAATAGAAGCCTCATCCAGGAAATACTGCAGAACCCATCAATATTGGAAGAAGAAAAAATCCTAGCCATAACAGATCGGGATCAAGGATGGATGACCCCCATAATTAACTACCTCAAAACAGAAGCGCTCCCCACAGATGAAAAGGAGGCAAAGAGGTTAAAAAGGGAGGCACAGTACTACACTATCATAAACAACATCCTATACAAAAGAGGAATCTCGACACCATTGTTAAAATGCATACCGACTTCCAATACAAAGGAAGTCTTGGAGGAAGTACATAGCGGCATTGGTGGCAATTATCTTGAAGCACAAGATCTCACCAAGAAGGTACTCAGGGCGGGATTCTATTGGCCAACTCTACAAAAGGAAGCTACCAAATTTGTAAAGACATGTCCACCATGTCAGAAGCATGCCAACTTTCACATCGCCCCGCCGGAAAAGCTCATCAGTGTAACCTCACCCTGGCCATTTGCAAAGTAGGGACTCGATCTTCTCGGACCTTTCCCCCAGGGATCGGGACAAGTCAAATTCCTCATAGTAGGGGTAGACTACTTCAAAAAATGGATCGAAGCAGAACCCCTAGCCAACGCCACTGCCCAAAGAAGCCAGAAATTCCTATATAGGAACATTATTACGAGGTTCGGGGTACCATACTCCATCACCACAGACAACGGTACCCAATTTACAGATGCAGGCTTCAGAAAACTAGTGGCCGACCTGAATATAAAACACCAGTTCACCTCCGTCAAACATCCCCAAGCCAATGGACAAGGCGAAGCGGCCAACAAAGTCATATTGGCCAGACTGAAATGAAGACTGCAAGAAGCAAAAGGGGCTTGGGCCGAGGAACTTCCACAAGTCCTATGGGCGTATCGAACAACCCCTCATTCTACTACGAATGAATCACCATTCCGACTAGCATATGGAGTAGAGGCAATGATTCCAATAGAGGTCGAGGAAGGATCCCCCCGAGTAGTCCACTACAATTAACAAACCAATTCTCAGCTCCAAAGAGAAGAGCTCGACCTACTTCCAGAAATCCGAGAAAAAGCACGGATCAGAGACGAAGCACTAAAGCGGCGAATGGCTTCCAGGTATAATCAAAAGGTAGTTCCAAGAGGTTTCGCTGAGAATGATCTCATCTTAATCCGAAATGATATCGGAGCAACTCGACCCGGAGAAGGAAAGCTGGCAGCTAACTGGAAAGGACCCTACCGAGTCACAGAAGTACTTGGGAAGGGCTACTACAGACTGTCCGAACTCGAAGGATGAGAACTTCCCAGATCATGGCACGCCTGTAACCTAAGAAGGTACTATAGTTAGATAAAGGTCCCATCACAAGATGCACTCTTTTTCCTGAAAGGTTTTTTAATGAGGCATCAAGATTGAGATTCAATCCGACTTAAGGGTATGAAAAACTCCTGCCTGTATATATATTTGCACTTTCTTTAAATAAAATACATTTCAGATATTCTACAAGTTCTCAAGACGCATTAATCTGAAGCATTCATCGTCCGATTATAAAGCAACAGATCGACAGAAAGTGAAGAACAGATTCACTATACGATCTCGATAGGAATGATCAACCGACAAAGGTGAAAACGCGATTCACCTAAAAATCGATCAAACCAGGATAGAAACCACCATCTACAAACCGGCAAAGATGAACATAGAATAATGCAAGAAGTTATCGAAAGTGATCCCAAAAAAGAACCTGACGAGGTCTTATGGATTGCTATATAATAACTTACAAAGACTGGCCGATACTAAAAAATTGGACCAAGTCAACCCAAGTTATCAGCAAATCCCTAGAAAGAGGTCTGGCCAACCCTATTAAAGAGGAATTGCTATAACTTAGAAGAGATCGACCTAACGAAGTCGGTCTCCTACAAAACAAGTTGTAAAAAGTAATCCCTGAAAGAGACCTAACAAAGGTCCAAGAAAGAGGATTACAAAAACAACTTAGAAGAGATCGATTTAACGAAGTCGGTCTCCTACAAAATAAGTTGTAAAAAGTAATCCCTGAAAGAGACCTAACAAAGGTCCAAGAAAGAGGATTACAAAAACAACTTAGAAGAGATCGACCTAACGAAGTCGGTCTCTGGTGGACAAAATTGTGATCATCAATGGCGCCATCAACATGGTACGCACAATTACAATCTCAACTCTTTATCACAACTTCGCACAACTAACCAGCAAGTGTACTAGGTCGTCCAAGTAATAAACCTTACGCGAGTAAGGGTCGATCCCACAGAGATTGTTGGTATGAAGCAAGCTATGGTCACCTTGTAAATCTTAGTCAGGCAAACTCAAATGGTTATGGATGATGTATGAATAAAACATAAAGATAAAGATAGAGATACTTATGTAATTCATTGGTGGGAATTTCAGATAAGCGTATGAAGATGCTTTGTCCCTTCCGTCTCTCTGCTTTCCTACTGTCCTCATCCAATCCTTCTTACTCCTTTCCATGGAAAGCTGTATATAGGGTTTCACCGTTGTCAGTGGCTACCTCCCATCCTCTCAGTGAAAATGTTCAACGCACCCTGTCACGGCACGGCTATCCATCTGTCGGTTCTCAATCAGGCCGGAATAGAATCCAGTGATTCTTTTGCGACTGTCACTAACGCCCCGCCCTCAGGAGTTTGAAGCACGTCACAGTCATTCAATCATTGAATCCTACTCAGAATACCACAGACAAGGTTTAGACCTTCCGGATTCTCTTGAATGCCGCCATCAATTCTAGCTTATACCACGAAGATTCTGGTTGAAGAATCCAAGAGATATCTACTCAATCTAAGGTAGAATGGAGGTGGTTGTCAGGTACACGTTCATAGGTGAGAATGATGATGAGTGTCACGGATCATCACATTCATCAAGTTGAAGAACAAGTGATATCTTAGAACAAGAACAAGCTGAATTGAATAGAAGAACAATAGTAATTGCATTAATATTCGAGGTACAGTAGAGCTCCACACCTTAATCTATGGTGTGTAAAAACTCCACTGTTGAAAATACATAAGAACAAGGTCTAGGCATGACCGTGAGGCCAGCCTCCCAATGATCTAAGAACTAGACGTCCAAAGATGATCCTAAGATC
>NC_029781.3:93503623-93504631 GCF_000817695.3 Arachis duranensis
GGAACGCCAGTTTGGGCCATCAAATCTTGGGCAAAGTATGGACTATTATATATTGCTGGAAAGCCCAGGATGTCTACTTTCAAACGCCGTTGAGAGCGCGCCAATTGGGCTTCTGTAGCTTCAGAAAATCCACTTTGAGTGCAGGGAGGTTAGAATCCAACAGCATCTGCAGTCCTTTTTAGTCTCTGAATCAGATTTTTGCTCAAGTCCCTCAATTTCAGCCAGAAAATATCTGAAATCACAGAAAAACACACAAACAGATGAGCGGGGCTTTAGCTTTTTGCCTCTGAATAGTTTTGGCATCTTACTCTATCCTTTGAAATTCAGAATGGTTGGCTTCTTTAGGAACTCAGAATCTAGATAGTGTTATTGATTCTCCTAGTTGAGTATGATGATTCTTGAACACAGCTACTTATTGAGTCTTGGCCGTGGCCCAAAGCACTCTGTCTTCCAGTATTATCATCGGATACATACATGCCACAGACACATAATTGGGTGAACCATTTTAGATTGTGACTCAGCTTTGCTAGAGTCCCCAATTAGAGATGTCCAGGGTTCTTAAGCACACTCTTTTTGCCTTGGATCACAACTTTATTTCTTTCTTTTTCTTTCTTTTCTTTTTTTTCTTTCTTTCTTTTTCTCTTTTTTTTTCGAAATTTTTTTTGTATTCACTGCTTTTTCTTGCTTCAAGAATCATTTTTATGATTTTTCAGATCCTCAGTAACATGTCTCCTTTTTCATCATTCTTTCAAGAGCCAACATTCATGAACAACAAATTCAAAAGACATATGCACTGTTTAAGCATACATTCAGAAAGCTAAAGTATTGCCACCACATCAAGATAATTAATCTGTTATAAAATTTAAAATTCATGCAATTCTTCTCTTTTTCAATTAAGAACATTTTTCATTTAAGAAAGGTGATGGATTCATAGGACATTCATAACTTTAAGGCATAGACACTAAGACACTAATGATCACAAGACACAAACATAGATAAACATAAGCA
>NC_029781.3:93507683-93509151 GCF_000817695.3 Arachis duranensis
TACAAATTATCCGCTCATCACAACACCAAACTTAAATTGTTGCTTGTCCCCAAGCAACTGAAAATCAAATAAGATAAAAAGAAGAGAGTATGCAACGAATTCCAAAAACATCTATGAAGATCAGTATTAATTAGATGAGCGGGGCTTTTAGCTTTTTGCCTCTGAACAGTTTTGGCATCTCACTCTATCCTTTGAAATTCAGAATGATTGGCTTCTTTAGGAACTCAGAATCCAGATAGTGTTATTGATTCTCCTAGTTAAGTATGATGATTCTTGAACACAGCTACTTATTGAGTCTTGGCCTTGGCCCAAAGCACTCTGTCTTCCAGTATTACCACCGGATATATACATGCCACAGACACATAATTGGGTGAACCCTTTCAGATTGTGACTCAGCTTTGCTAGAGTCCCCAACTAGAGGTATCCAGGGTTCTTAAGCACGCTCTTTTTGCCTTGGATCACAACTTTATTTCTTTCTTTTTCTTTCTTTTTCTCTTTCTTTTTCTTTTTCTCTTTTTTTTTCAAAATTTATTTTTGTATTCACTGCTTTTTTTCTTGCTTCAAGAATCATTTTTATGATTTTTCAGATCCTCAGTAACATGTCTCCTTTTTCATCATTCTTTCAAGAGCCAATATTCATGAACCACAAATTCAAAAGACATATGCACTGTTTAAACATACATTCAGAAAACAAAAGTATTGTCACCACATCAAAATAATTAAACTATTATAAAATTCTGAATTCATGCAATTCTACTCTTTTTCAATTAAGAACATTTTTTATTTAAGAGAGGTGATGGATTCATATGCTCCCAATAGTTTTGTGGAGGAAAGTGCATCCCTTGAGGTATCTCAGGGATTTGATGATGAGAGGGATCTCTTGTTTGCTCCATCCTCTTCTTAGTGATGGGCTTGTCCTCATCAATGGGGATGTCTCCCTCTATATCAACTCCAACTAAATAACAGAGGTGACAGATGAGATGAGGAAAGGCTAACCTTGCCAAGGTAGAGGACTTGTCTGCCACCTTATAAAGTTCTTGGGATATAACCTCATGAACTTCTATTTCTTCTCCAATCATGATGCTATGAATCATGATAGCCCGATCTATAGTAACTTCGGACCGGTTTCTAGTGGGAATGATTGAGCGTTGGATAAACTCCAACCATCCCCTAGCCACAGGCTTGAGGTCATGCCTTCTCAGTTGAACCGGCTTCCCTCTTGAATCTCTCTTCCATTGGGCGCCCTATTCACAAATGACTGTGAGGACTTGGTCTAACCTTTGATCAAAGTTGACCCTTCTAGTGTAAGGATGTTCATTTCCTTGCATCATGGGCAAGTTGAATGCCAACCTTACATTTTTCGGACAAAAATCCAAGTATTTCCCCCGAACCATAGTAAGCCAATTCTATGGATCCGGGTTCACACTTTGATCATGGTTCTTGGTGATCCATGCATTGGCATAGAACT
>NC_029781.3:93509742-93510822 GCF_000817695.3 Arachis duranensis
TGGTGCCCCTTTCTGGCGTTAAACGCCCAGAATGGTGCCAGATTGGGCGTTAAACGCCCATCTGCTAGCCTTACTGGCGTTTAAACGCCAGCAAGCTCTCCTCCAGGGTGTGCTATTTTTCTTTCTGTTTTTGCTTTTTCAATTGATTTTGTGACTTCTCATGATCATCAACCTACAGAAAACATAAAATAACAAAAGAAAATAGATAAAATATAACATTGGGTTGCCTCCCAACAAGTGCTTCTTTAATGTCAGTAGCTTGACAGTGGGCTCTCATAGAGCCTCAAAGATGCTCAGAGCAATGTTGGAACCTCCCAACACCAAACTTAGAGTTTGAATGTGGGGGTTCAACACCAAACTTAGAATTTGGTTGTGGCCTCCCAACACCAAACTTAGAGTTTGACTGTGGGGGCTCTGTTTGACTCTGTTTTGAGAGAAGCTTTTCATGCTTCCTCTCCATGGTGACAGAGGGATATCCTTGAGTCTTAAACACAAAGGATTCTTCATTCACTTGAATGATCAATTCTCCTCTATCAACATCAATCACAGCCTTTGTTGTAGCTAGGAAGGGTCTGCCAAGGATGATGGATTCATCCATGCACTTCCCAGTCTTTAGGACTATGAAATCAGCAGGGATGTAATGATCTTCAACTTTTACCAGAACATCCTCTACAAGTCCATAAGCTTGTTTTCTTGAATTGTCTGCCATCTCTAGTGAGATTTTTACAGCTTGCACCTCAAAGATCCCTAACTTCTCCATTATAGAGAGAGGCATGAGGTTTACACTTGACCCTAGGTCACACAAGGCCTTCTTGAAGGTCATGGTGCCTATGGTACAAGGTATTGAAAACTTCCCAGGATCCTGTCTCTTTTGAGGCAGTTTCTGCCTAGACAAGTCATCCAATTCTTTGGTGAGCAAAGGGGGTTCATCCTCCCATGTCTCATTACTAAATAACTTGTCATTTAGCTTCATGATTGCTCCAAGGTACTTAGCAACTTGCTCTTCAGTGACATCTTCATCCTCTTCAGAGGAAGAATACTCATCAGAGCTCATGAATGGCAGAAGTAAGTCCAATGGAA
>NC_029781.3:93510862-93512860 GCF_000817695.3 Arachis duranensis
TCTCAGTGGGAGCCTCAGATTCCCATGGTTCCTCATTAGGGAACTCATTGGAGGCCAGTGGACGTCCATTGATGTCTTCGTCAGTGGCGTTCACTGCCTCTCCCTCCTCTCCAAATTCGGCCATGTTGATGGCCTTACACTCTCCTTTTGGATTTTCTTCTGTGTTGCTTGGAAGAGTACTAGGAGGGAGTTCAGTAATTTTCTCTCTCAGCTGACCCACTTGTGCCTCCAAGTTTCTAATGGAGGACCTTGTTTTAGTCATGAAACTTTGAGTGGTTTTGATTAGATCAGAGACCATGGTTGCTAAGTCAGAGGTGTTCTGCTTAGAACTCTCTGTCTGTTGCTGAGAAGATGATGGAAAAGGCTTGCTATTGCTAAACCTGTTTCTTCCACCATTATTGTTGTTGAAACTTTGTTGAGGTCTCTGTTGATCCTTCCATGAGAGGTTTGGATGATTTCTCCATGAAGAATTATAGGTGTTTCCATAGGGTTCTCCCATGTAATTCACCTCTTCCATTGAAGGGTTCTCAGGATCATAAGCTTATTCTTCAGATGAAGCTTTCTTAGTACTGCTTGGCATATTTTGCATTCCAGACAGACTTTGAGAAATCATATTGACTTGCTGGGTCAATATTTTGTTCTGAGCCAATATGGCATTCAGAGTATCCATCTCAAAAACTCCTTTCTTCTGATTAGCCCCATTGTTCACAGGATTCCTTTCAGAAGTGTACATGAATTGGTTATTTGCAACCATTTCAATTAGTTCTTGAGCTTCTGTAGGCGTCTTCTTCAGATGAAGAGATCCTCCAGCAGAGCTATCCAAAGACATATTGGACAGTTCAGATAGACCATCATAGAAAATACCTATGATGCTCCATTCAGAAAGCATGTCAGATGGACATTTTCTGATTAATTGTTTGTATCTTTCCCAAGCTTCATAGAGGGATTCTCCTTCCTTCTGTCTGAAGGTTTGGACTTCCACTCTAAGCTTACTCAATTTTTGAGGTGGAAAGAACTTTGCCAAGAAGGCATTGACTAGCTTTTCCCAAGAGTTCAGGCTCTCTTTAGGTTGTGAGTCCAACCATATTCTAGCTCTGTCTCTTATAGCAAAAGGGAATAGCATAAGTCTGTAGACCTCAGGGTCAACCCCATTAGTCTTGACAGTGTCACAGATTTGCAAGAATTCAGCTAAAAACTGATGAGATCTTCCAATGGAAGTCCATGAAACTTGCAATTCTGTTGCATTAGAGAAACCAATTGAGGCTTAAGCTCAAACTTGTTTGCTCCAATGGCAGGGATAGAGATGCTTCTCCCATAGAAGTCGGGAGTAGGTGCAGTAAAGTCACCCAGCACCTTCCTTGCATTGTTGGCATTGTTGTTGTTTTCGACTGCCATGGATTCTTCTTCTTTGAAGATTTCTGTTAGGTCTTCTACAGAGAATTGTGCCTTAGCTTCTCTTAGCTTTCGCTTCAAGGTCCTTTCAGGTTCAGGATCAGCCTCAACAAGAATGCTTTTGGCTTTGCTCCTGCTCATATGAAAGAGAAGAGAACAAGAAAATATGGAATCCTCTATGTCACAGTATAGAGATTTCTTGAGGTGTCAGAGGAAAAGAAAAATGGAAGGAAGAGGTAAAAAATTCGAACTTATTAAAGAAAGATGGAGTTCGAATTGTGCATTAAGGAATAGTGTTAGTCCACAAATAGAAGCGAATTATGCATTAAGGATGAGTGTTAGTCCATAAATAGAAGGATGTGAGAAGAGGGGAAGAAATTTTCGAAAACATTAAAAAGATTTTAAAAACATTTTGAAAAACTTTAATTGATTTTCGAAAACCAAGAATAGAAAAGAAATCAAGTGATTTTTGAAAAAGATTTTGAAATTAGAAAATAAAAAAGATATGATTGAAAACTATTTTGAAAAAGATGTGATTAAAAAGATGATTGAGATTTTAAAAAGATGTGATTGAGAAGATATGATTTGAAAAACATTTTAAAAAGA
>NC_029781.3:93512897-93514589 GCF_000817695.3 Arachis duranensis
AAGATTTGATTTTAAAAATTAATAACTTGGCTAACAAGAAAAGATATGATTCAAACATTAAACCTTTCTCAACAGAAAAGGCAACATACTTGAAATGTTGAATCAAATCATTAATTGATAGCAAGTATCTTTGAAAATGGAAAGAAATTTATTTTGAAAAAGATTTGATTGAAAAGATTTGATTTGAAAAAGATTTGATTTTGAAAAGATTTTGAAAACTTAAAAAAAATTGATTTGAAAACAAAATCTTCCCTCTTGTGCCATCCTGGCGTTAAACGCCCAGAATGGTGCACATTCTGGCGTTTAACGCCCAAAACATTGCCCTTTTGGGCGTTAAACACCCAGCCAGGCACCCTGGCTGGCGTTTAAACGCCAGTTTTCCTTCTTCACTGGGCGTTTTGAACGCCCAGCCTTTTCTGTATAATTCCTCTGCTGTATGTTCTGAATCTTCAATGCCCAGCTTTTTCTGTGTAATTCCTCTGCTGTATGTTCTGAATCTTCAATTCTCTGCATTATTGACTTGAAAAGACACAAATTAAAAATATTTTTGGATTTTCAATAATGAGGAATAATCAAAATGCAACTAGAATCAAATAACAATGCATGCAAGACACCAAACTTAGCAGTTTGTACACTACTGACACTTAACAAAATGAGAATGCATATGAGACACACAAAACACTCCAGTCAAGAGAATTTAAAAATCAGAGCAATGAAATCATCAAGAATAACTTGAAGATCCTTAAGACACATGAAAAATGCAAGAAGAACAGAAATATGCAATTGACACCAAACTTAAAATGAGACACTAGACTCAAACAAGAAACATAAAAATATTTTTGGTTTTTTTTATGATTTTGTAATTTTTTTTATTTTTCGAAAATTAAGTGAAGAGGAAATAAAGATATCAAAATTCTTAATGAGAATTCCAGGAATCATGCAATGTTAGTCTAAAGCTTCAGTCTAAAGAAATTAGACATGGCTGAACAAGCTTCAGTCTAAAGGAATTAGACATGGCTAGCCAAGCTTCAGTAGGACATTGCATTCAAGAGCTAAATTGATGAAAATCAATCAGCTTTGGTGATGATAAGAACATCACCTTGAAACACTAGAATTCATTCTTAAGAACTCTGAAGAAAAATACCTAATCTAAGCAACAAGATGAACCGTCAGTTGTCCATACTCGAACAATCCCCGGCAACGGCACCAAAAACTTGGTGGACGAAATTGTGATCATTAATGGCGGTCTCTTTGTTATTGTATGGAATCATTATTGTGGCTCTATGCTATGTGTGGACACAACTCCGTTCAACTTAACCAGCAAGTGTACTGGGTCATCCAAGTAATACCTTACGTGAGTAAGGGTCGATCCCACAGAGATTGTTGGTATGAAGCAAGCTATGGTCATCTTGTAAATCTTAGTCAGGCAAACTCAAATGGTTATGGATGATGTATGAATAAAACATAAAGATAAAGATAGAGATACTTATATAATTCATTGGTGGGAATTTCAGATAAGCGTATGAAGATGCTTTGTCCCTTCCGTCTCTTTGCTTTCCTACTGTCTTCATCCAATCCTTCTTACTCCTTTCCATGGCAAGCTGTATGTAGGGTTTCACCGTTGTCAATGGCTACATCCCATCCTCTCAGTGAAAACGTTCCTATGCTCTATCACAGCACGGCTAATCATCT
>NC_029781.3:93514659-93535518 GCF_000817695.3 Arachis duranensis
ACATTCATCAAGTTGAAGAACAAGTGATATCTTAGAACAAGAACAAGCTGAATTGAATAGAAGAACAATAGTAATTGCATTCATACTCGAGGTACAGCAGAGCTCCACACCTTAATCTATGGTGTGTAGAAACTCCACCGTTGAAAATACATAAGAACAAGGTCTAGGCATGGCCGTGAGGCCAGCCTCCTAATGATCTAAGAACTAGACGTCCAAAGATGATCCTAAGATTGAAAAATGATCAAAAGATTCAAGATACAATAGTAAAAGGTCTTATTTATAAAGAACTAGTAGCCTAGGGTTTACAGAGATGAGTAAATGACATAAAAATCCACTTCCGGGCCCACTTGGTGTGTGCTTGAGCTGAGCATTGAAGCATTTTCGTGTAGAGACTCCTCTTGGAGTTAAACACCAGCTTTTATGCCAGTTTGGGCGTTTAACTCCCATTCTTGTGCCAGTTCCGGCGTTTAACGCCGGGCAGTTTTGAGCTGATTTGGAACACCGGTTTGGGCCATCAAATCTAGGGCAAAGTATGGACTATTATACATTGCTGGAAAGCCCAGGATGTCTACTTTCTAACGCCGTTGAGAGCGCGCCAATTAAGCTTCTGTAGCTCCAGAAAATCTACTTTGAGTGTAGGGAGGTCAGAATCCAACAGCATATGCAGTCCTTTTTAGTCTCTGAATCAGATTTTTGCTCAAGTCCCTCAATTTCAGCCAGAAAATACCTGAAATCACAGAAAAACACACAAACTCATACTAAAGTCCAGAAAAGTGAATTTTAACTAAAAACTAATAAAAATATACTAAAAACTAACTAGAACATACTAAAAACATACTAAAAACAATGCCAAAAAGCGTACAAATTATCCGCTCATCAGTCTCCTAAAAAATAAGTTGTAAAAAGTAATCCCTGAAAGAGACCTAACAAAGGTCCAAGAAAGAGGATTACAAAAACAACTTAGAAGAGATCGACCTAACAAAGTCGGTCTCCTACAAAATAAGTTGTAAAAGTAATCCCTGAAAGAGACCTATCAAAGGTCCAAGAAAGAGGATTACAAAAACAACTTAGAAGAGATCGACCTAACGAAGTCGGTCTCCTACAAAACAAGTTGTAAAATTAATCCCTGAAAGAGACCTAACAAAGGTCCAAGAAAGAGGATTACAAAAACAACTTAGAAGAGATTGACCTAACGAAGTCGGTTTCCTACAAAACAAGTTGTAAAAAGTAATCCCTGAAAGAGACCTAACAAAGGTCCAAGAAAGAGGATTACAAAAATAACTTAGAAGGGGACCAACATATAATCGGTTATGAGGCGCTAAAAATACAAAAGCGAGGAAACCGAGAAACAAGTCGGACCCCCTACAATCACGGCCTCAAAAGGATCCAAGCTACAAACAATAAAGTACAAAAGCAATCTAAAGAGGCCAAGCAGCAAGATCCCAACAGATACCATGTCAAAGCACAATAAAGGCATAATACGATAAAGCTTCAAGAGGCCACCAAAATCAACCCTAGAAAGCTACCTTTGTTTTTCAAAATAAAAGTTGCCAGGCAGACAACTAAAAGCGTCAGCAGTTAAAGAAGAACAACAAAAAAAGTTCAAAAGCCCACAAATCGGGCTATTTACACAAATATTCAGAAAAAGGATCAGATAAGATCGGGAGCCTTCCCAGCAGCATCAATACGGGGAGAAAGAGGGCGAGTCTGAAGGGGTACAGCATCTACAGCTCCATCATCCCGGTTCAGAATCTAGCAATCCGGATCAGACGTAACGGGAGGAACCGAGGAGGTCGACACCTTATGAGAAGGCACTGGGAGAGGGTCAGCCTCATCATCATCCTGGTCATCAGAGACAATCTTACCGTCCCTTACAACATTGTCCAGGCTGATGAGAGTCAAGTCGGCATCAGGAGCAACAATCCGGAACTACTCCATCAGGTTCTCGGAGGCGGCAGTTACACTACCCACAAGGTGACCCTGAAGCTCACCATAATTAACCCGAGCAGTTTCCAAATCCTCCCGGAGATGCATCAATTTCCTATAAGCCGAGACATAGCTATCCTTATGTTTCAGTGCCATATCCTCGGCCAACTTCAAAGAAGCAGCCAAGGCAATAAAATTGGCCTTCTCACCCTCAAGCTCCTTCTCCACCTTTGCCAATTTCACCTCCAACTCCTCCTTCAGACCCTTGATACGATCAAATTTTGACTTGGCCTCCTCCATGAAGGATTTTGTGGCATGAATCAGAATCCCCTGAACTGTTCGGAAAATAGCCGCACCCATATGAGCCGTCTTCACACTACTTTTGGTGATAAAATCCAAATGCTGAAGAAGAGACACGTCGTCCATGGAAAGCCCACCATAGGGGGAAATTTGCTGGTCAACAAACTCGATAGCATTAAAGTCCGGGGCATCCAGGTTAAAAGGCTTCGATGTTTTTTGCTTTTTCAAGGGAGGGACACCAGAAGCAACGGCAGAAGTCTGTTGAGGATCGACCTGATGAAACCGAGGAGTAGGAATTACTTTCCTCGGCCCGAGAGCACTCGGCACAGGAGGCTTCACTGGGACCAGAGAAGATCCCTCGCCGGTCACTTTGGCCGAGATGTTCAGAGCAGCAGTTGCCTTCTTTGCCCTTTTAAAGGCTTTCATGGAGTCGTTGTTCTTAGACATCTCTGCAAATACAGAAATAGCCACAGCAATGAGTTATGGTCACAACAAAGGGAAGAAAAATTTAAGAAAGAAGTATAAGAGACAAGACAGACAAGTACCCAAAACAGTCCGAACCAAGGACGGGTCATTCAAAAACCTTTTTGTATCAAGATGGGGTGGTTTTCCCCACAGATCCTCAAGAACAACAACAAAAGCACGCTCGACATCATCAAGCATCTCCCAGGTATAACGGGACACTCTCACATCCCTCTGCCACTCCAAAGGAAAAGAAGGCTCATCATTTTCATCAAGGAAAAAGGGGCGGGCCCCCTCAATAGCTCGAACTTTAAAGAAGTAATTCTTGAAGTCCTTAAAGGACTCATCATACATCGCAAAAACTTTATGGCCCTGGGAGGACCTGAAAGAAATCCAAGAAGCTTTCTTTTTTGAAGAACCGCCAGGCTTGGCGGAAACAAACAAGTAAAGAAAAAGAGTCTGAGAAGGTGTTACATCTAACTCTCTACAAAGAAGCTGAAAAATTTTAATAAAACCCCAGGAATTTGGATGAAGCTGGGATGGGGCAATGTTACAAGACCACAACAAATCGGTCTCAAAAGTAGTAAAGGGAAAGGTAACGTTTAATTGACTGAAAAAATATTCATAGGCATAAAAGAAGGGATGCTCCCCCTCGACGGAAGTCAGAAAACAAACTCTCTCATCGGCCTCAGGAGCAACAAGCTCATAATCCCCCTCACGGGCGCTGTTACCACAAATCCTATGGTGCTTCCTCAGCTCTGTGCAAAATTCGGCATCCACAACAGAAACACACAACAAGACAAGGGAGTCCAGCCAATCGGACATACCCTCAGGAACTCTGGAAGACATCTCTACAATGTTATTGCAGGCCAACTAATCCTACAAGTAAGAAAAGAAGATGGGGTTACTAAAAACATATAGGACAAGGGAGAAAACAACTCAATACGATACAGGCGAAACAAAACAAAAAAAGGAAAAACCCCAAGACTCAAACCAAAAGCCTTGGGGCATCCTTTGGAGGCAATAATCAAGCAAGGTTTCTAGAAAAATCTACAGCTCCCACCCCAGCATTTCTCAAACAAGAAAAAGACTTCAAACAAGCAAGCATTTTCAGAAGCATAAGTCATCACAATTTACCAAGCAAAAAGCATTCCCAAATGTCAAAACGCGACAAGTAGAAATCGTTAAAAGTACGAATTTTCTCAAAATCAGAAACAAAAAGCAATCAAGCAAAGCGAGGAACAGATACAGATTCTCTACCAGAAGCAACAACAAAACCCTAGAAAGCCCCGACGGAAATAGAGCGCGCAAAAGAAATCCAAGGAAAAGCATGTTACAGTGACAAGCAAATACAGGACCTCGAAAAGATTCAGACTTCCAAACATGAAAAATCAAAACTTCACCAAAAAACTGAAGACAAAGCTACGAAAGAAGCAAGAAAGCTAGTACCAACCTGGAAAAAGCAGCAAGCTTCAAAAGAAAACTGAAGATGGAAGATGGAATCTGGGAATGTCTCCTCACAAGCAAAGGAAAGAACGCGAACAAAGAGCAATGTCGCAGGGAGAAACGTGAAACTCCAGGCGAAAACAGAAGCTCCAGAAACGCCAAACGACGCTGGAAAAATAGAAGAGCAGAGAGAGCGGAGAAAGGAAGTTATGAAAAGGGCGAAAGGAGAGAAACCGTTTTTGGGCTTTCAAAATCGAAATAAAGAGCCAAAGGGAAACAGGGCAATTAATGCTAAAATTAAGGAAAGCATTAAACCCTCGCACGTTCCCAAAGCGCCGATATAAAAGCGCGTGCTTTTTAGAGGAAACGTTCTACATTCAAAAGCTTCTACAAAGGAATCGACAAAATGCTTGAGTTCGGCTTCACTAAAGAAGGACCGAAGTCAAAAGACACGACCTCAAAAAAGAAGACCAAACTCAAGCAGGGGCACTGTTCATACCCTGGGTCGAGATGACCGAGTCAGGATGTTCATTAACAAAGCAACCGACCTCTTTAGGTCAAGCGGACCGACTTCTTTACGAAGAAGTCGGCCAAAGCAACAGGAAAAGCCTAAAGAAGGGCCCCAAATCAAGGAATACGACCCAGATCCAAAGGCAGCCCAAGCCGATAGAGACAAGGGCGGTTCCATGGAAGATACGCTGACCTTAAACAAAAGATAAGATAAGATAAGATAAGATAACTAACTTATCTTATCCACAGAAGGTCACATCTCACAACTATAAATACACTGGAGCACTCAGGTATAACTCATACTCTGATTCTACTCAATACCTGCTTAATACCCTTGCTAACTTAAGCATCGGAGTCCCTTGCAGGTATCCCCCACCCGCCGGGGATGAAGGATCAGCAGCACTTTTGGTCCCACAAGTTGGACACACCAGCTCCGGCGGTTATCTACCTGCCGGACACGTCGGCTCTAACCAACACAGAAGATCTCGACGGAGATCGACCTACAGTTTCAAGTAACCCTCGGAACAAATACCTCTCCTTTATGGACGCATACTCGGGATATAACCAAATCCCAATGTACCCACCCGACCAAGAAAAAACCTCTTTCTTAACCCCAAAGGCAAATTACTGCTACATTGTTATGCCCTTCGGTCTCAAAAATGCGGGAGCCACTTACCAAAGATTAATGAACAAAGTTTTTTTGGATCACATCGGAAAGATCATGGAGGTCTACGTAGATGACATGTTAGTGAAGACGCAAAACGAAGAGATGTTATTATCTGACCTGACACAAGTATTCACCACCATAAGACGACATGGCATGCGACTCAATCCCACAAAATGTATCTTCGTAGTAGAAGCTGGTAAATTCTTGGGTTTTATGATCACACAGAGAGGAATCGAGGCAAACCCGGACAAGTGCAGGGCCGTACTCGACATGAAAAGCCCGACTTGTATTAAAGAAGTACAACAACTCAACGAGCGGTTGGCAGCCTTGTCCAGGTTCCTGGCAGGATCCGCAATAAGATCTCTCCCCTTCTACGCCACTCTCAGGAAGGGAAAGGAGTTTGAATGGACAGTTGAATGCAAGCAAGCCTTCCAAGACTTCAAAAAATTTCTGGGACAGCCACCTATATTAAGTCGGCCACAGGAAGGGGAACCACTCATCTTGTACCTCGCAGTGGAAAATCGGGCAATAGCCTCAGCACTGGTCCGAGAAGACAATAGTGGGTAACAACCCATATACTTTATCAGCAAAGCGTTATAACGGTCCGAGCAGAACTACCAGAAAATAGAAAAGTTTGCTTATGCTCTCATAATAACATCTCGACGACTTCGCCCACACTTCCAGTCTCACACCATTAAAATTCGGACCAACCAGCACATAAAAGGAATCCTACAGAAACCATACTTGGAAGGGAGAATCTTGCAATGGGTAGTCGATTTGTCTGAATTCGACCTTCAATACGAAGCTCGGACGGCCATCAAATCTCAATATCTGGCCGACTTCATTGTGGAATTTACGAACACACTGGAAATCCCCACAGAATGGAATCTATACGTGGACGGCTCCTCAAATAACACGGGAAGTGGTGCAGGCGTAATAATTGAAAGCGACCAGGGGACCCAGATTGAACTCTCCCTCAAATTTGGATTTTCTGCCTCAAACAATCAAGCGGAATATGAGGCACTACTAGCTGGTTTGAAGCTGGCTAGGGAGGTTGGAGCTCAAAAACTTATTATCTTCAGCGACTCACAGGTAGTCACTTCACAGATAACAGGCAGCTACCAAGCCAAAGATCCCACTATGAAAAAGTATATGGACAAAACCAGGGAACAGCTCGGACAACTCGGAGAATATGAGATTCGACACATATCTTGAGAACAAAATACTCGGGACGATGCACTCTCAAAACTAGCCAGCACCAAACCCGGAGGCAACAATAAAAGCCTTGTCCAAGAAATTCTACAGAAGCCATCAATCTCAGAAGAAGAAAAGGTCCTAGCCATAACAGGTCGCGATCAGGGATGGATGACCCCCATAATTAATTACCTCACCATAGAGGCCCTCCCTACAGATGAGAAGGAGGCAAAGAGGTTAAAATGGGAAGCACAATACTATACCATCATAAATAATACTTTATACAAAAGAGGGATTTCAACACCATTGCTAAAATGCGTGCCGGCTTCTAACACTAAGGATATCTTAGAAGAATTACACAGTGGCATTTGTGGCAATCACCTCGGAGCGCAAGCACTCGCCAAAAAAGTACTATGGATAGGATTCTATTGGCCAACCCTACAAAAAGAAGCCACAGAATTTGTAAGGACATGTTCGCCATGTCAAAAGCATGCCAACTTCCACACCGCTCCGGCAGAGGAACTCATCAGTGTAACCTCACCTTGGCCATTCGCAAAATGGGGACTCGATCTTCTCGGACCTTTTCTTCAAGGATCAGGACAAGTCAAATTTCTCATAGTAGGAATAGACTACTTCACAAAATGGATCAAAGCAGAACCCCTAGCCAATGCCACAGCTCAAAGAAGTCGAAAATTCCTGTATAGAAACATCGTCACAAGGTTCACAGTTCCAAACTTCATCACTACAGACAATGGTACCCAGTTCACAAACGCAGGCTTTAGAAAACTAGCGGCCGACCTGAATATAAAACAACAATTCACATCTGTTGAGCACCCCCAAGCCAATGGGCAAGCCGAAGCTGCTAACAAAGTTATATTAGCAGGGATAAAACAGAGATTACAAGATGCAAAGGGAGCCTGTGCTGAGGAGCTCCCACAAGTTCTATGGGCATATCGAACGGCTCCACATTCCACGATAAAGGAGTCACCTTTCCGATTAGCTTACGGAATAGAGGCAATGATCCCAGTGGAGGTCGAAGAAGGATCACCCAGAGTAATCCATTATAGTGAAAAAGCCAATTCCCAACTCCAAAGAGAAGAGCTTGACTTACTTCCGAAAATCCGAGAAAGAGCTCGGATAAGGGAAAAAGCGTTGAAACGACGAATGGCCTCCAGATACAACCAAAAAGAAATACAGCGGGCCTTTGTTGAAAACGACCTTATCCTAATCCGGAACGATATAGGAACAACTCGACCGGCAGAAGGAAAGCTGGCAGCAAACTGGAAAGGACCCTTCCGAGTCATAGAAGTATTGGGAAAGGGCTACTACAAAGTTTCCAAACTCGACGGGCGAGAGCTTCCTAGATCATGGCACGCTTGCAACCTAAGAAGGTACTATAGCTAGGGATGATAAAAGATCTTGGACAAGGCGCACTCTTTTTCCTGAAAAAGGTTTTTTAACGAGGCGCCCCGCCAAGACCTACAAATCACCCGACTTAGGAAATTAACTCCTCATGTATATTTGCATTTTCCTTTAATAAAATTTGTTCAGATTCTCTACAAACACTCAAGTCGTATTATTCTAAAAACATTCATCGCCCGATTATAAAGCTACAGATCGACAAAAAGTGAAAATCAAATTCACTACGCGATCACGATAAAAACGAGGGCTAAAAACCCAAATTCTACAAAATCGGCAAAGATGAATACAAAATAATGCAAGAAGTTATAGAAAGTGATCCATAGAAAGGACCTGACAAGGACCTAATAAAATGGATTGCTATAAAATAACTTAAAGACTGGCCGGCACAAAAAGTCGGTCCAGCCACAACAACCCAAGTTATAAGTAAAGCCTTGGAAAAAGGTCTGGCCAACCATATAAAAGAGGATTACTATAACTTCAAAGAGCCCGACATGAGGAAGTTGGACTCCTACAAAAAGTTACAAAAGATAATCCCTGAAAGAGACCTAAAACGAGGTCCAAAAAAGAGGATTATCAAGTAACTCGACAGGGCTTGACGTGACAAAGTCGGCCCGAAAAGAAAAAGTTACAAAAGATAATCCCTGAAAGAGACCTAAAACGAGGTCCAAAAAAGAGGATTATCAAGTAACTCGACAGGGCCCGACGTGACAAAGTCGGCCCAGAAAGAAAAAGTTACAAAAGATAATCCCTGAAAGAGACTTAAAACGAGGTCCAAAAAAAGAGGATTATCAAGTAACTCGACAGGGCCCAATGTGACAAAGTCGGCCCAGAAAGAAAAAGTTACAAAAGATAATCCCTGAAAGAGACCTAAAACGAGGTCCTAAAAAGAGGATTATCAAGTAACTCGATAGGGCCCGACGTGACAAAGTCGGCCCGGAAAGAAAAAGTTACAAAAGATAATCCTTGAAAGAGACCTAAAACGAGGTCCAAAAAAGAGGATTATCAAGTAACTCGACAGGGCCCGACGTGACAAAGTCGGCCCGGAAAGAAAAAGTTACAAAAGATAATCCTTGAAAGAGACCTAAAACGAGGTCCAAAAAAGAGGATTATCAAGTAACTCGACAGGGCCCGACGTGACAAAGTCGGCCCGGAAAGAAAAAGTTACAAAAGATAATCCCTGAAAGAGATCTAAAACGAGGTCCAAAAAAGAGGATCATCAAGTAACTCGACAGGGCCCGACGTGACAAAGTCGGCCCGAAAAGATAAAGCTATGAAAGGTAATCCCTAAAAAGAGAAGCAAACTCGACAGGATCCGACATGATGAAGTCAGGCCCAGGACACAGAAATTACAAACAAAATCCCCAAAAGAGATCTAAACGAGGTCCAAAAAGAAGGATTACAAACAAAACCAAACCAAATAATCAAGATGATCATGTTGGAGAAAATCCTAGCCTACTAAGGTACCAAGATGAGTGCAAGCAGACATGATATAAAAGCTACTAAGTTATGATAATAAACTCCAGAGGCCATCAAAGACCAGCCCCGAAAGCTTGAGAACTACTTTGTTTTTCAAAATAAAGTTGCTAAACGAGCAACCAAAGGAAGTATCAAACAGTCACCAAAACACTAGTTACAAAGATAAAGAGTTCAAAAGCCCACAAAACGGGCTATACACAAACATGACAGAGAAATCATAGAGGATCCAAAGGCTTCCCAGTAGCAGCATCTTGGGGAGAAGGAGGGTGAGTCTGGAGAGGCACCGCGTCCACTGTTCCGTCGCCTCGATTCAAGATCTGACAATCAGGATCTGGCTCAACTACGGTCGAAGGGGCTGAAGAAACCGGCATAGCAGAAGCTTTAAGAGAAGGCGCAGGAGGAGGTTCAATGTCATCATCGGGATCATCCGGGACAATCTTGCCATCCTTTACTACGTTATCAAGACTAACGAGAGTCAAATCGGCATCAGGGGCAACAATCCGGAACTGCTCCACCAGGTTCTCATAAGCAGCAGTTACACTGCCTACAAGATGACCTTGGAGCTCGGCATAATAAGCTCGAATAGACTCCAACTCCTCCCTAAGACCCATCAGCTCCTTATAAGTGGTAACATAGCTATCCTTATGTTTTAGAGCCGTATTCTCGGCCAGTTGCGCAGCAGCCGCCAGACCAACAGACCGGGCCTTCTCCCCCTTCAGCTCCTTCTCCAGCTCAGACACCTTCACCTCAAGATCCTCCTTCAAACCCTTGATTCGGTCAAACTCTGACTTCGCCTCCTCCATAAAAGCCTTGGTAGCATGAATAGGAAGATCTTGAGCAGTTCGGTATAGAGCCGCTCCCATGTGTGCGAGCGTAATACCGCTCCGGGTAATATAATCCAAATGACGAAGAATGGATACATCATCAGTAGGCATGACACCATAGGGAGCAATCTGTTGATCCACAAATCCAACTGCATCAAAGTCGGGAACACCAAGATTAAATGGCTCGACAGTCCGATGTCTTTTTGGAGGAGGAGCGATTGAAGGAGCAGAGGTACCAACTAAAGTTTGAGGCGGATCGACTAAACGAATCCGAGGGGTCGGGATCATCCTCCTCGGCCCAGGAGAGCTCGGGACAGACGGCTTTGACAAAGCCTGGGAGGACCCTTCCCCGACCACCTTGGCTGGGACGTTCTGAGCCGCGGTAGCTTTCCTCGCCTTCTTAAAGGCCTTCAGTGAGTCATTATTCTTCGACATCTCTAAAAAAAAAAGAAAAATACAAACGACTTATGAATACCCAGAAAAGAAAGCAAGAAAACAAAGACAGGAGAACACAGTCTATAAAATACCCAGCACAGCACAAATCAAGGACGGATCCCCCAGAAATTTCTTGGTCTCAAGATGAGGAGGTTCCCCCCAAATATCCTCCAAAGCAGCAACAAAGGCCTGCTCGACCTCATCTAGCATCTCCCAGATATACCTAGACACAACTACATTTCTCTGCCACTCTAAAGAAAAACGAGGCTCGTCATTCTTATCCAGGAAGAAGGGGCGAGCTCCTTCAACAGCTCAGATCTTGAAAAAGTAATTCTTAAAATCGCGGAAAGACTCATCATACATGGAGAAGACTTTATGCCCATGGGCCGACCTAAAAGAAATCCAAGAAGCTTTCTTTTTTGTAGTCCCAGCTTTGGTCAACACAAACAAATACAGAAAAAGAGTCAAAGAGGGCTTAATGCCGAATTCATGACAAACCATCTGAAACATCTTAAACAAACCCCAAGAATTTGGGTAAAGCTGAGATGGGGCCACGTTATAAGACCACAACAAGTCAGTCTCAAAGAAAGAAAAAGGAAGAGTAATATCCATCTGGCTAAAAAAGAAATCATACGCATAGAAGAAAGGACGCTCCCCCGGGGTCAAAGTCGGAAAGCAAACCCAGTCATCAGAGTCAGGTGCCACCAACTCATAATTGCCATCTTGATTCTCACTACTACATATCTGATGGTGTTTTCTAAGTGCCACACTGAACTCTGAATTAGCCAGAGATACACATAACAGCACAAGGGAGTCCAATCAGTCAGACATTCCCTCGGGAACTTTAGAGGATGCCTCGACAATATTTTTGCGAGAAGACATGGTTAACTAGTCCTACAAGAAGAACAGAAGATTGGATTACTCAAGAAATACCTCGGACACTAATTGAACAAACTCGGGCATAAACGGAGGCAACTCACAAAACTAAAGCATATAGAGAAATCAGGAAAAGCAAGAAAAGGAAACCCCAGGACCCAATCCAAAAGGTTCCAGGGACATCCTTTGGAGGCAGAAAGAAGATTCAGGGAAGCCTACAAGCCTACATCTTTTCACATCCCAACAAAAGCAAATAAAGTCGTCAAAATAAGCACTGACAGAAATTACAACCTCAGTCCACCCAACAGCAAGAACATGACAAACGGCCAAATGAAAAAACAAATAAAGGCGCAATCTTTTTCAAAAATCAAATGATTCAGACAACAACATACAAAAGCCTCAGGAAGCTTCAAACTGCCAAGGGAACATCAGAGAAGAAAAGCCAGAAAATACAACAACAAAATACAGAAAAGTGAAAAGGTTCAAACTTTCCCAAATATACACACAAACAAAAACCCTACTGCATCAGGAAGTAGAACAATGCAAGCAAAAAGAGAAGACGAACCAACCTGAGAAAGGAGAAGCGCACGGAAAGCAAAGACAAAGAGACCAAGAGTAGTCGTCAAAAGCAAGAAGAGCACCCACGATCGCCAAGCAAACGTCACAGAAGGAAATGAGAAAATCACAGAGAAAAACAGAAAAGAGAGAAAGAAGGTTACGAAGAAAAGAAACCGTTTTTCAAAAGCAAAGTTTAAAAACAAAGAGACCCAGAGAAAGCGGAGCATTAAAAGCCCATTAATGAGGGTGTTAAACCCTCGCACGTTTCCAAAGCTAGAGCGCTAAATGCAAAAGCGCGCGCTTTTAAAGAAGCAGAAACGTTCCGCATTCGAAAAGGAGCTCTACAAAGATAAAGCGACAAAATGCTCGAGTTTGGCTTTACCCGAGCAGGCTTGAAGTCCAAGACTCGACCTCCAGATAAAGACCGAGCTCGAGCAGGGGCACCGTTCATACCCTGGGTCGAGCTGTCCGACCCGGGATATTCGACAGACAAAGCGACCGACCTCTTCAGGTCAGGGCAACCCGACCTCTTTCCATAGAGCTCGGCCAAGTCACCAGGAAAGCCCAAACAAAGGGCCTAAATAGAGGAACACATCCCAAATCCAAGGGCAGCCCAAGCCCGTAGAGATAAAGGCGGTTCCGTTGAAGATAAGAGGACCCCAGTCAAAGATAAGATAAAGATAAGATAAGATAACTAACTTATCTCATCTAAAGAGGTCACTCTACACCATTATAAATACACTGGAGTACCCAGGTATAACTCATATTCTGATTCTACTCAATATCTACTTAATACCCTTGCTAACATAAGCATCAGAGTCCCTTGCAGGTACCCCCCCTCCGGGGACGAAGGATCAGCATCATCACCAAGTCCAGCGAGTCGGACACAGTGACTCCGACCACCATCATCAGATCGGACTCCGCAGCTCTGACCAGCATAGAAGATCTCGTCCGAGATCGACCTCTAGTTTCAGGTAACCCACGGAACATCAGTGTTGACCCATTGTTGTATATGATGATCCCCATCCCCATCAACGGGAATCTCCCAAGGGATATGCAGAAAGTCAGCCCATTGCTGTCCAGGCGGAATATGTTGTGTGGGATGAATGTGGTGTCTACACTGACTCTGACGGCTGTGCCCGACTAGGCTCGTCGTGGTTGCTGATTGGCTGTGCTGACTGTGTCGGCTGCAACGGTTGCGGTCGTTGGACTGGCCAACAAGACTATGCTGACTGTGTCTGCTGCCACAGCTAGGCTCGCGGTGGTTGCTGAACTGGCCGTGCTGACTGTGTTGACCATGGTCTAGTTGCTGTGGGAGATAACAAGAAAACGGTTCAAACACTGCATACTGAGGTGGCCTCTGAGGTGTTGGTGGCTGATGTGGATGCTGATGTGCTGGTGGCTGAGGTGGATGCTAAGGAACTTGCCCCAACAACATCAGCATATGCCCGTACGATCCCACGTACCAATCACGATACTCAGCCAATGGCCTAAAGTCCCAAGTCGGAAGGGGGTGCCTATCCCACAACCGAGTGTTACAACGGATGTCCCATTTCACTATCCATCCTTCATGTAAAACTCTCCAGTCATGAAGTTACACTCTACGAAGAGTCATGCAATGTCTCTTACTACCTTCGGGGCGGGTTGTGCATACCCGACCTGACGCATCACTTGGTTCACAGGGTGCCATTCGAGACACATGAACGACAATAATGGAGCAACGGTATCACACAGCTCAAGGTGTCCATGTAGCTCGTCGAGTATGATCATTCCTTCATACGACTACCACACAAACTGCAATATGTTATTAGAAAGTTAAAATCCTGACATTAATGTTGGATGTTAACACACACAAAGAAAAAACATTTACCTCTTCCATGTAGTCTATTTCTACCTAAATGTAGCCGTGGTCTTCGATAACCACATGACAATTCGTTCAGAATGACTCCACCTGAAACACATAATATTGAAAGAATTAAAAAATGTGTTGTCAAACAAATATGCATCGTCAATAGAATACACAACCAAAATAGTAATTGTTACCTCTGAGCAACCGGTATGTTAACCGTTGGAAGGTACTGTCTTGATACAGGCGCAAGATAAGGCATTCACTCCCATGCCCAAAAAAAAAAGATTAAGAGGGTCATCCATCTCCTTAGTATCATAACTTGATGCACAGCATAGTGCGATATAAAGGTGCGCAAGACATGCTGACCCCCAACTGTAAGTGTGGATCTAGTCGAAATCACGAAGCAACGGTAGATACTTCGCGTGGACATATGCTGTCGACTTATCCACGAATAGGGTGGAACCAAGCAAATAAAAAATTTGGTATCTGATGTATCTCTGAATAGACTCCAAAGTGTCCAATCGTCTGCATCTCTAATAAGGCGAACCCATGCCAACTTTATCTAAGATTTGGAGGAACTACTCACAGCGAGTTTACGGCCAAAAATTGCGATGCTCTAGCTTTGCAGGAATTTGCCACTACTATTTGTCTAGTCGCTCACAACCTGTCCATCAATGGTAGGCCAAATATATAAGCGATATCTTCTAGTGTCACAATAATCTCACCCAAAGGTTTGGGTCTTCAGCCTCACACTAAAACTTATATTATTTATTAAATTTAATATTTACAAACTCAATTAACATAGGAATATTAAATACAAACAAAAATAATATCATTATCTCATATTAACACAAAAAATATTATTAACTAAAATTACAAAATTTTAAAAAAATTAAATTACCAAAAAAAAGAAAATTATCAACTTACATAAACGGAATGATCCAAATAATTGGTAATATTTTCCTTGGGTGTCGTATAATTATGTATCATTTTTAATCAATACAAACTAATAATTTTTTTATATATTTTTTTTTCTAAACACACTACTCACATTACTAACTCACTTCTTCTTCACTACATATTTTTCACTATCAACATACTACACAGCATGAAAATGGGGAATGAAATGGGTCACGATTCACGAAAAAGCTCAATTTATAGAGCTTCACTGCGTCGATGGTTACCGGGGTGGAGGGGATGTCCCCTGCATGCAGACCGCCTGCAACATGTCCACCCATGTTGCTGCAAGCTCCTCGAAAACGCGTAGAAACCCTGCAACACATGCTGGATTCTAAGGCAACACGCCCACCACGTGTTGCTAGCGCATTGCCACGCGTCTGTGCTTGTCACATCATCACACTTCCTGCGTGTTGCCGGGAAACTTCCATGTTGCTGACGCACCCTGTCACCACGCCCCCGTATGTTGAATGACTGCATCCATAAACTGGCAAAACACTCCCATCCCCAATATTGATAAAAAAAACATCAATGTGGTTGTTTCATATGAAAAATAAATTCTGTCATATTGGGATTCAATTAAAAAAATCATTTTATTTTTTAAAAATTAATTTATTTGATTAATTATACAAATCTAGGGAAAATTTTTGCTATCGCAGGCTATAAAAATGGGTCAAATTCGGTGGACTAGTCAATTTATTTGTTTAGACAGTTATATTTTTATTTTTAAAATTAGATTTATTTAAATTTCAAATTAAATGAGTTAAATTCGATTAACCCAAAAGCATAGTGGATTAAGCAAGTTAATTTGCGAGATAAATAAGTTAATTTTTTTTCTTTTTGCATTAGAAAAATATTTTTTAATACTTTTTTATTTAAAAATTCGACTCACCCACTAAATAAATTTTGTTTATTTATGACTTTTATCTTAAAAGTGGCATTTTTTCCAAAAAAAAAAAAACGTAAACAGATCAGCTTGTATAACACGTTAGGCTAGCCATAAACAATTTGACCTAAAAGACTGAGGTCTATGAATAAACAAAAAATAAATAGAACAATCCGTATAATCTGAGCTTAGCAGGCTAGGCCTAAACAAGTTGACTACTTCGTTTGACAATTTTAATTATCGCAGTGATAATAAAAAAATCTCAGAACAAATGTTGTCAAAAGTGAGAATATATATAACGTTTACTCAAAGTTATAGACACTAAGAAGGTTAATGTGTATCTGTGTGATATGTATTTATTCCCCTTCATTTTTTATTTCCATTTAAAAATATTGTTGATACCTCTCTCCATTGGATTTTGCAGGTTCCATTTAACTCGACAATTTTCACAAATATTTGTTTTGGCGAGTTTTTTTTTGCCATCTCCATATATAACTTTATCAAGAGTGAAAAGAAAAGAAGACAGAAATTATTATATTTGCTCGTGTTTGGTGATATGCAACTTAGTGGCCGTATGATAAACCACTATTTTATGGTTTATCTTGTGTTCAATTGAGTGGTTTTTATCAACTCTTTACTCACTTATTCATACAATTCGCATGTTTTACATTTTTCTTCCTAATTTTATGCTATAATTGAAAACATACTTCTTTGATCTTATATTTGCTTATTATTAATCCTCTCTTATTACCATTAGATGCCTTAATATGTGTGTTAAGTGTTTTCAGATATTATAAAGGCAGGAATGGCTCAGAGGATGGAAAGGAAGCATGCAAAAGTGAAAGGAATGCAAGAAGTTGGAGAAACTGCTAAGCTGTCCAGCCTGACCTCTTTGCACTCAAACGGCTATAACTTTAGCTACAGAGGTCCAAACGACGCGGTTTCAGTTGCGTTGGAAAGCTAACGTCCGGGGCTTCGATTTGATATATAATTTGCCATAGTTGTTCCAATGCCAGGCGACGCGAACGCGTGACCTGGCCAACACCTAATCCGCGCGGTCGCGTGGACGACGCGGTCGCGTGGACGACGCAGCCGCGTCACTTTTCCGCGACCTGTACGGACCAGAAAGCGCTGGAAGTGATTTTTGGGCTATTTCTGACTCAGTTTTCGGCCCAGAGAACACAGATTAGAGGCTATAAAATGGGGGAATGCATCCATTCATAAGGAAGCCTCTCATAATTTACTTTTCATGTTTTAGATGTAGTTTTGGAGAGAGAGGTTCTCTCCTCTCTCTCTCTCTTAGGATTTAGGACTTCTCTTTCTAGAGTGACTCTCGATCCAGGTTTAATATTCCTTTTTACTATTTAATTTCTCTTTTATATTTTGATTACTCTGAAGCCTTTATTATGTTTGATTGATGTTGCCCAATTGGCTGTTGATGACATTTTTATTTAATGTTATCTTGCTAATTGAACTGAACTTCAATAATCCCAACTTTTTCTTAGGAAATAAATAGGATTCGAAGATAAAGCTAATTAGTCCCTTGACTTTCCTATAGTTTAAAAGTTAACTAAGTGGAATTCAGATTCAACTTTCATGAGATAACTGAGTTGGACTTCCAATTTCTCTTACCTTGCCAAAAGTTTGCTTTACAGTGTTTATTTATTTTAATTGCCCTTTACTTTACTTGTCATTTAAATCACTTGCTTCTCACCTTCTAAACCCCGAATTCACAACCTTTATAGCCAATAATAAGAACATACTTTTTTGCAGTTCCTTGAGAAGACGACCCGAGGTTTGAATACTCGGTTAACAATTTTTAAAGGGGTTTGTTACTTGTGACACCCAAAACGTTTGTATGAAAGGATTTTTGAAGGTTTAGAAACTATAGTTGCAACGAGGATTTATCCGCAAATTTCTAGACCACGCAAAAGTTCTCTCATCAAAATGGCGCCGTTGCCGGAGAATTGCAAACGTGTGCCTTATTATTGGTTATTGTAAATATTTGCTTTTTGATTTGTTTTTATTTTTATATTATTAAAGGAAATAGAAGTTACAGTAGGAATGTGCATCAAGGTCAGACCAATCAAGGATGGATGGGACCAAGAGGATCTAATCAACCCTTTTGGCCGCAACACCCTCCGAGATATCCTGGACAAAGACCATTCTACCGTGCATACCCAGTTGAAAGACATGGTGGACAACCTTGTAACTACCAACCAGCCCCACCCCGTACATATAGACCGTCCTTTCAACATAACCTCGAACCACCACACTCACAAGCTTCTCTTCACCATTCGCCACCATATGATCCTTCCTTGCCCCAATACCAATCCAATCGTTCCCAATCATCACCACTTCCCTTTGTATCATGTCTAAGTCCAGCAAACCGCGAAGCAGAGGATCGCCTAAAAGAAACAATAACTAAATTTCAAACAACCATTCAACAACTGGAGCACACACTAATCCAATGGGCCACTAAATGCTCAAATATACAAGGATCAACCACAGCTCCATGTGGACAACCCGATGAAGAGCGTAGCATGAAAGAAATACTAGAGACTCCAGTGGACAAAACAGAGAATGAATTTGTACTAGAACAATTAGAAGAAGCTGTCATTGTTCAAAAAGAAGAGTTGGTTGAAGATCTAGGAGATGCTGAACTTCCATGGGAATCAAGAGTTGAGGAGAACCCCGTCAAGGACATCACAGTTGATGCTAAGGAGGATAAAGTACAATCTCTAAAGCAAGTCGTTTATGAGGAATCAGACAGAATAATCCAGGAAGCAATTTCCCTTGATGGTGATAGTCACAAGTCTAGTTCTCTTAGTGATTGATATTCACAAGTCTAGCTCTCTTGGTGATGAACTTGCGTCCGCAAGTGAATTCTCTGAGATCGAAGAATCTTCCCCAAGTGAATATGAAGATGATGCGGAAGTAGATTTCTCTCAACCTCTAATCTATGACTTGAGTGATGAGGAAGACACGGAAGACTTTGACCAGGACACAGATACAATTGAAGATCTTTGCAAAGAAGTGGAGGAATTCACAGAAGAGCATAAGGGAGTAGAACTTACAGAACCACCAGAAACACCTATCCCAAGGCCACTACCACCTAATACAAGCTTCAAGTGGGTACAATCCTTAACTTACAATTTTACTTATTCACTTAAATATGGTTTACTTGAAACAGATGGCCAGCTTAGAGCTCTCTGCGGCTTTAAGAGTAAGAGGGAAATGGCTCGTACTCAGAGCTGGTGCACAAGGTTCAATAAGGTTCCACGCTTCACCTCGAAGTACATGGATTGGTATCATGCTCAATTGCATGGATCACGGAGAACGTTTGGTCACCACGGTGAGATTCTACTTTTTAACCCGCCCGAATGGAAACTTACAAATCAAAACGGAGGCGGATTTAAAAGCAAGGCTTGGAATCCTGGAGTTTATTCTGACATTTATCACCCCGGAAACCTAAAAATCTGTTTGAAGCTGTTCAGAAGCTTCACATGCCTAGTTTGGGACCCCGGAGGCTATTGGCATTCCAAGCACTGGTGGAGATTTTTGGACAAATCTAAACATAAGCCACCCTAACCGGAAGTTCCTCCAATGTCCAAGTTATGGACTCTAACTAAAAGTGCTAGGTGGGAGACAACCCACCATGGTATGGTCGTTTCTTTTTCAGTTTATTTCATCATTATTTGTTTTTATTTTTATTTCCTTTTCATTTTACTTTAATAAACCTGGAATCATGCATAGCACTTATATTAATCACTGCATTCTGCATTGTTCATGTATATATATATAAAAAAAATTTTTGCTACGCGACGTGATCGCATCAGCGACGCGTCCGCGTCGCTTGGAGAGAAAGAAAAATAAAAATGAACAGAAAGTTTCGCAGGAGCAGCGCTGAAGTCGTGCCAAAGGCACAATTTACTCCATGCGACTGCGTCGCATGGAAATCATGGCCTCCCACGCGACCGCGTACTCCACGCGGCTGCGTGCCCTGGGTTTTCGACGTAAAAGGGTGCACAATGAAAAATTGTGCGAGAGTGGTGCTGGATTGGTGCTGGAAGCACAATCCTTATCACGCGACCGCATGCCCCACGCGGTCGCGTCATCCATCTTCTGAAGCACACTCACGCGATCGCGTGCCCCACGCGATCGCGTCACCCCAATTTTGGCAAATAAATTAATTTGAACAGAGAGTTGTGCTGGCGCGAGGCTGCACTCGCGCCAGAAGCATAACATGGGTCACGCGACCGCGTGACTGACGTGATCGCGTGCCCATACTTAACACGCATCCACACGAACGCGTGCCCCACGCGGCCGCGTCGCCTGCACCGCACAGCTCACCCTAAAATTGCCACTTATCTTATCTTTCTCTCCTCCAAATCCTAATTTTTCTTTTCCTTTCTTATTTACTTCCTCTTCCCTTCTTTCCCTTCTCATTCTTCTTATTTTTCTTTTTATTTTATTTTAATTTAATTTATTTGCATATCTCATTCATTGCATTTTAAATTTGTGCATATTTTTATTTTCTTTTCTGAATTCTTTATTTTTCCATTGGTGTTAAATATCCCTTCTTATTCAACTGTTACATCTTTTCTTGAATTTATTTTGGTAACTTGTTTTACACTGTTGGGAAATACTATTTAAATCAATGTTAATCTTTTATGTTATTTGTATTAATTTTGCATTGACATGAATTTATATTGTCTTACACTCTCCTCCCCTATGTTACAAATTTTATACCACTGGTATGCCATGGCTTCTATCATTTTCTCACGTACATGTTGAAGCTTCCATGTAAATGAGACCATTATCATTTGGCATTACTCAACCCATATTTCATTTACTTTCTATCTTTATTTTTGGGTTACTTTTCTTTCCTTTTTCTTTCAGGATGGCCACCCGGAAAGGAAGCGGAAGACGTTTACATGGGGAGACAGACAAGTCCATCTGCAAAATCTTGAAGAAAAGCTTCAGTTGGAACAACCCGTCCACCTGCACATCTCAGCATGCACCGAGGACGGTGCAATCTTTAAGTGTGGGGAGGTCGATACCGATCTCC
>NC_029781.3:93535531-93536601 GCF_000817695.3 Arachis duranensis
AGAAATATTTTCTTTTTCAAGAAATTTTTATAGTATTTCACTAATTTAAATTGAAAAATTTGTGTTAAACTTGTTTTGAAGTTGTATTTGGAATATGGTTTTTGAGCCAAAGAACACACAACCTGTGAGATTTTGAGCTTATTTACATGGTTACATTATTTAACCATAATTATTTTTGTGTGTTTCCTTCTCTAGAATTGCAATCTTTGCTTTGTTCCATTCTGTATGTCCATATTTAATATATCTACATGCTTGCATATGATTGAGGCCATTGTTTGATTCTAACTTACTTATCCCAAAATTAGCCTACCTTTTACATCACTCTTGTTAGCCCCCTTGAGCCTTTAATTCCCTCTTATTCTATAAATCACAACACTAGCCTTAAGAAGAAAAACAAATTTAAAATCCCAAGTTGAATCCTTGGTTAGCTTAAGATAGAAGTTGTGTAATTGTTTAAGTGTGGGAAACCTATTGGGAACATGGATGATAAAAACAAAGGGTAGGAAGTTGAAAAGAATGAAATAATTCAAAATAAAATTTTTGGGAAGCATGCTCATGTGAAGTCAAAATAATTAAATTACCATGTGCATTGAAAAAAAATATATTAAATAAGGGGATACAAAAAAAAGTAATATTATCCCCAATGCAAAATAAAAAGGATCAATGCACATGGGACGAAATTGAAAATTAAATTTGATACATGAGCATGTAATACAAAAGTAGGAAAAATTATGGGAAGCTAAGTATAATTTTAAATTTTTTATATAGTATGTATATGTTAGGTGAGATCTTAGACTACTCAAGGATCCACTTCACTAGCTCACTTAGCCTTATATATATACCCTCACCCTTACCTTGGCCCCATTACAACCTTGAAAAGACCTCATGATGTTTGCATTGGTACATTAAATATTTGTTAATAGGTTAGATAAAGAACAAAGTTTAGAAGGCATGACTAGAGAAGACTGCAGTGGATTACCTCATACACTTGAGTGATTAGAGTGCATATACACCATCAGTGAGGGTTCAATGCTTAATTTTATGTTCCCTGCTTTCATGAGCTATCTTCT
>NC_029781.3:93537588-93539392 GCF_000817695.3 Arachis duranensis
CCCTTTTGGTTCTGATTAAGAATTTAGTAACTCAATAGTTATTGAACTCAACGTAATTAATAATCGTTATCTTGCTAATTGAGCTGAACCTAAATAATCCCAACCTTTTCTTAGGAAATAATTAGGATTCAAAGGTCAATTTAATTAGTCCCTTGACTTTCCTTTGCCCTGGTAAAGGTTGACCAAGTGGAGTTTAGATTCAACTTTTATTATAGTTGAGAGAGATAACTAAGTTAGACCTCTAAATTCCCTTATCTTGCCAAAAGTTATTTTACAGTTATTTATTTATTTTTAATTGGCATTTACTTTACTTGTCATTTAAATCACTTGCTTCTCACCTTCTAAACCCCGAATTCACAACCTTTATAGCCAATAATAAGAACATACTTCTTTGCAGTTCCTTGAGAAGACGACCCGAGGTTTAAATACTCGGTTAACAATTTTTAAAGGGGTTTGTTACTTGTGACACCCAAAACGTTTGTATGAAAGGATTTTTGAAGGTTTAAAAACTATACTTGCAACGAGGATTTATCCGTAAATTTCTAAACCACGCAAAAGTTCTCTCATCACCGTAACAGATGATGAACGCGTGGGTGGCGGGGCAAGACTTCTTGCAAGCGACAGGAAACTAACGCTGGTATCTTAGAGGCAGCGACACGCGTCACAGGGGCTAGTGAGGTGCATCTGGTGATGACATCACGTAGATGGCGAGAAGATGGGGCTTTGCCACGCGTCACCAATCCAGTTGGGACCATGCTTCTCTTGCAACCAAGCTTCCTGTGAACTACAAGAAGACTTTTATGGAGACACGCATAGGCCATACATACTAGTTGAGTGGTGGAAAGAACTTAAAAGGGTTATGCATTTAAAGCTAACTAATGAGTCTAGTCTGCAATCTTTATGAATTGTTTTGATCTACCATAATATTGAGAAATGATCTACTAACAAAAAAAATATATTCCTAGAAAATTGTGTGCTAAGTGTAAATATTTTTGTATTATGTGTAAAAATTTGTGTGCTATATACAAATATTTATGTGCCATATGCAAAAATTTGTATACTATACCAATACGCACAACACATAAATTTTGATGTACAGCACAGGAATTTTTGGAGGATTATATACCAAAAATATTGACTCAACCAACTAACAAAATACATTCATAGTAAAAGTTTGTGTGCTAAGTGCAAAAATGTGTGCTATGTGCAAACATTTGTATACTATATCGATAAGTTTGTGTTATGTACAAACTTTTGTGCGCTATACTTCAAAAATTTATGTGCTGTAAAAAATACGGAAAAGGAGAAACGATACTTATATTTGATGTAGGCCCACTTTTTTTTTTCACTTGATGAGCTTATACCAACTTAGTTGAATTTGGTTACAAAAATATTTGTACATGTAACATCACTCATAATTTAATTATAATTTGCTTGAAGGTATATGTTCGTTCATAGCTTTTGTTACATACTATGTATTTTATATCTTTTGATCTTATAGCCATTCATGGTTGGCCAATATTGACTAGAATGATTCGATGGTAAGCACATTCATAATTTTTACAATATTCCTCTTTGAATGTCTTGTTTGTTGAGAATATGTCTCGTTAGAAATTTTTTAAAAGAAAAACTCAATAAGAAAAATCTTTCGTAAAAGGAAAAAAGATACAACATTCTTTTATGATGAGAACTGTCTCGTTAAAAATTTTTTCAAGAAAAATCCAATAAAGACAAAAACCTAACTAAGAAAAAAAGAGTACAGTCTCCCCCCTCTTAGTAACATCATTTAAAATATCAAAATCGA
>NC_029781.3:93539436-93545469 GCF_000817695.3 Arachis duranensis
AGAAGTAACTTTGTGAATAAATTTGTTGAATTTTTACTTGAACGGAATTGTTGATCATCAATTGTTCTTTAGGAAAGAATAACATGGAAAAAATATGTTTTGTCCTATCATGTTTGATGTATTCACTTTTATGTTGAGCATTGCATGTTGCGTGTCTTCATACAAAGTAATTGGAGCTGTTTTCTTATTAGACACTCCACATGATGATTAAACATACTAAATCAACATCTAAGCCAAAAGTAGTCGTAAATTACTTCCTATATTACAAGTATTTCAACTTAATTAGAAGATGTAGTTGCTATAATCTGTTATCTGGATCAGTACGATATAGTTGTATTACCATATGCAAATACATATACAATTTGTGATCTACTTTTTTGGAGATCAGAAAGTATCTTGCATTTTACTTTATCAAGTCATCTATTATTAGCAAAATACATTAATGCTCCTATAACATTAAGATATGGTACTTCATAACCAATGACAATTTCATTTTCTCTCTCAAAACAAAATTATCCATCTTCTCATACAAAGATTTGACAATCATTCTTAATCTCCAGGATGACATAAAGTTTAATTTTTTCAAAATCTTTCATCTTAAACTCTTCTTTTAGAACTTCTATACTTGTTGCAATCTTTTTAGGAAATTTGATGATATTTAAATTATTAACATACACAAAAATTATAATAGAACCATATGCAATTTTTTATGTAAGACAAATATTATTATTATTGAATCTCTTTCTCGTCAAATACTCAATAAGATAATTATACCACATTCGTCCAAATTATTTTAAACCGTATAAAGATCTTTGCAATTTAATTGATTATAACCATGAGAATACTCAGTAGATGATTTAGATATCTTTAGTCTTTCAAAATTTTTTATATAAATATCATGATCTAATAATTCATATAAATAAGTTATTATCACATCCATTAGATGCATATCTAACTTACGATGTGTGAATAAACTAGCACTACAACAATTTTTTATCTATGGCAACATATGTAATACCCTAATATTCAAATCCTTATGCTCGAGTCATAAGTCAATGATATTACGGTGGTACGACTCTCAGGTGGATTTTTAATACATAAATATAAGTATAGTTAAAAAGATTATTAATCGAGAAGCCTGAAAAGAGTAAAAATAAAATTGCGAAGACGTATCACTCACGTTTCGACAACAAAAAGATAAGGCGTGAAGTCGAAAGTGATATACGGATAAAGGCATAAAGGAAATTAAGAGATAGATAACAGATATATATATATATAAAAAAGAAAGAAAAAAAAGATGAAAAAAACCTAATGGATTTCCAATTTATGCAAAATGCTTTTCTTTCAATTTCGAATTTCTAAAATGTCCAAGATATGTTTTACATCTTCTATCCGAAAATCTTCTATTTTCATAAGGTTTTCGTGACTGGTATTAAAAAGGTCCAATAATGTATGTATATTGGACCTTTTGAGACAATTATAGATCCTGGGAGGCAATTCTAATTGGTCAATAAAAAAAGATTTTAATTCTATCTCTTTTTTGTTTTTTCTTAGTTTAGCCAATGTATCATGAAAAGTGAAACCGGGTAAAGTAACTTTGTGTTGATTTTTTTCTAATTTCAAGTTTTCTGCTCCCGCATGTAAAAAAGGAATAAATAGGTCAATCAAATTACGGGAGGCTTCATAAAGCGCTTCTTTAGGAGTTAAACTCCCATTTGTCCATATTTCGAGAAAGAGTATTTCTTGTTTTTCATTCCCATTCACATAAGAATGAATACTATGATTTGCGTTTCGAACAGGCATGAATACTGCATCTATAGGATAACTTCCGTCTTGAAAGTTTTTTAGTCTTTTTATACAATATCCGCGATTCCTCTCGATTTGTAATCTAATACACAAATTAATGGGTTCTATTAGGTTAGCTATATGTTGCGTATTATCAACAATTTCCACAGAAGGTGGTAAAATGATGTCTTGAGCGGTTACATATCCGGGACCGTTGATACAAATAGATGCGTCTCGAGTCCCATACAGATTACTTCTCAATACTATTTCTTTCAAATTCATTAAAATTTCATGTACTGATTCTTGAATACCTACTATGGTCGAATATTCATGTGGTATTTTCTCAGATTTTGCACGTGTGATACATGTTCCCTCTATTTCTCCAAGCAAAACTCTTCGCATCGCAATGCCTATTGTATCAGCTTGGCCTTTCATAAGTGGAGACAGAATAAAGCGTCCATAATAAAGGCGATTACTGTCTACTCTTGATTCAACACACTTCCACTGTAGTGTTCGAGTAGATACTCTAATTTTCTCTCGAACCATAGTAATCAATTCTTTTTTCAAATCCTTGAATTGTTTATTTCTCTTGTCTTGAAATTTATTCTATGTTTTCTATTTTTATCTTTTGTTTTACATTACACACGTCGTTTTTTAGGGGACCTACACCCATTATGTGGCATAGGGGTTACATCCCGTATAAAATTTAAGAGTATACCACTTCTACGAATAGCTCTTAATACCGCATCTCTTCCAAGACCGGGACCCTTTATCATGACTTCTGCTCGTTGCATGCCTTGATTCGCTACTGTTCGAATAACATTTCCTGCTGCGGTTTGGGCGGCAAATGGTGTTCCCCTTCGCGTACCTTTGAATCCACAAGTACCTGCGGAGGACCACGAAATTACCCGACCCCGTACATCGGTAACAGTGACAATGGTATTGTTGAAACTAGCTTGAACATGAATAACGCCCTTTGGTATTTTACGAGCATGTTTACGTGAACCAATACGTCCATTTTTACGCGAACCAATTTTGGGTATAGGTTTTGCCATATCTTATTATCTTTTTATTATTTCATAATTATTATCTCATAACCTAAAAGGAAGTCTGAGATGTATGGATATATTCATTTCATGTCAAAAAAACAGATGTTTTACTATATTTCTTTTTTTTAATTAGAAACTAGAATTAATATTCTCAAAATTGGCATTCTATTTGTGTTAATATACAACTAACAAAAATAGAATTTCCAATTTTAGATCCCCAAAATCTCTCTATCTAATATCTCTTTTTTATATTGTATTCTATTAGAATAGTTCTAATCTATATATATATAATCATTGATATATATTATATATATAAGAAAATTTCGAAATATTCGAAATAGAATTTCTATATTCATTCAATAATTTGAAATTTTCACATATTCAAAAATATTAATATATAATCAATATTACTATAAAATCATATCATATATAATAGAGAATATTATATAATTTCTAAGTTTTCATGTAAAAAAAAGTTTGAATTTCAATATCTATATCTTTTTTTATTTTTTTTTTTATTTGCGCACCCAGTCCTTTATAATTCAAAGCCCTCTCTTGTGGCTTTTGTGGAAATATTATCCTTATCCTTGTCTTTGTTTATGTCTTGGATTGGAACAAATTACTAGAATTCTACCTCGTCTACGGATCAATCTACATTTTTCACAAATTTTACGAACAGAGGCCCGTATTTTCATATTTATCATTCCTTCAACTTAATCTCGGATCCATTTTAATGGAAGAAAATAAGGTTTCCTTCAATTTTTAACTTCTATTCTAATCGTACCCCTCAAAACCAATAATATTGAAGTTAAAAAAAAGTCTAATTAAAGAATTTATACTTGCATTTTTTATTTCTCTGTGGTAGAAATATATATAAAGAGTATGTTGAACCTTTTCAGAAATATAGCCTAGACTGATATTTTCATTATTTAAAATTGAAAATAAATGAACCAACCCCGAACATACCCCACAGGGGAAATTGATTCAGCAATATTGAATTAAACCCTCATGAATCCGTTTCTTTATAACAATTCCTGTTAAACCCATTTCACGCATTCATTAAGGTATGAGGAGTGATATGAGAGACTTGTGTTTTGTTTTATCTCTCTTTACTTTTTTACAAAAATTGATAGAATTTTTTCTATAATTCGGATATCAGAAAGATTACCATATAAAACATAAAACTTCTCCGCCGATTCGTTCTAATCGAGCCTCTCGATCTGTCATTATACCTCTCGAAGTAGAAATAATGACAATTCCCATCCCCCCTAAAATTCTTGGAATTTGTTGATAATTAGAATAGATTCGTAGACCAGGAGTACTGATCCGTTTTAAATTCAAACGCATTTTAGATGATCCTTTTCTATTTCTTCTATATGGTAGAGTTAAAACTAAAAAAAGATTTCCCCCTTCCCTATGTTTTCTCACGTTTTCAATAAAACCCTCTCGTAAAAGCATTTTAGCAATGTTTTCAGTAATGTTAGTACATGGTATTAGAACCGTTCCTCTTCCATTCATGTCAGCATTTCGTATAGAGGTTATTATGTCGGCGATGGTGTCCTTACCCATAGGAAAATAAATGTTACCCTTTACTTACTTTTGATATAATCAGCATGCTCCGTGTTCTATATTTTCTAATATATATTAGAGTAATATAATTTGAAAATATTTTAGTTAAAATTAAAGAAAGATATCTAGTATATTTATATATCTTTAATAGAAAGATATCTATATAATATCTTATTTATATATTTCTTTTTATATTTCTATATTTATTTTTATACTTATTTTTATTCAAAAAGAATAATATATATTAAAAAAATAAAAAACGAAATCCAATTTTATTAATAATTAGATATATGTGTAAGACATAATTTATTAATTTATCTATTTCATTTTCATTAAATAATAAAATGTTTTTTCTTATAATACCTCAGGTGCTAATGAAACTATTTTAGTGAAATTTAACTGTCTCAATTCCCGGGCGATTGCGCCAAAAATTCGAGTTCCTTTTGGATTTCCCTCTTGATCAATGACAACCGCGGCATTATCATCATATTGTATTATCATGCCATTGCTACGTTTAAGTTCTTTACAAGTACGTACAATTACAGCTCTAATCACTTCTGATCTTTCTAAAGACATATTTGGTACCGCTTCCTTGATTACAGCAACAACAATGTCACCAATAGAAGCATATCGTCGATTACCTGCTCCTATGATTCGAATACACATCAATTGGCGGGCTCCGCTGTTATCGGCTACATTCAAATGGGTTTGAGGTTAAATCATATCATTCTTATTTTATCTGGTTTTTCAGTCCAAGGCTTGAAGTAAAAAAAAATATTCTCTATTCAACAAAAGAAAGGAAAAATTGCCATGTTTTTTCCTCCAAAAGACCTCTTTCCTTTGGTTTTTATTATTTATTATCTTGAAATAATGAATTGAGTTTGGATAGGCATTTTTGATGCGGCTATTGAGATAGCCATTTTGGCTATATTTTCTGCGACTCCGCCCATTTCATAAAGTATTCTACCGGGTTTAACGACAGCTACCCAATATTCGGGAGATCCCTTTCCCGAACCCATACGCGTTTCGGTTGGTCTTACTGTAACTGGTTTGTCTGGAAATATCCGTACCCATATTTGTCCACCTCGGCGGACATTTCGTGACATTGCCCGCCGACCTGCTTCTATTTGTCTAGATGTGATCCAAGCGGGTTCAAGTGCCTGAAGAGCATATCTTCCGAAGCAAATATGATTACCCCGATAGGATATTCCTTTCATTCTTCCTCTATGTTGCTTACGGAATCTGGTTCTTTTGGGGTTATAGTTGATGGTTGTTTAGAAATCCCATCGCTATTCCAGAACCGTACATGAGATTTTCACCTCATACGGCTCCTCGCGAATAAAACAATTACAAAAATGGATTTAACCAATACCAATAAAAAAATATACCGTATATACATATGTTTAATGAATAATTGAATCACGAGGTTTTTTTATTTTAATATTTCATAGGATTGATTGATCAATTGGAAATTAGTATATCTTGTTTTGATTTTTATATAGAACTAGACATTTATTAGAAAATTTGCCCCCCCTATATATAGTTAAATATATAACTAGATAATGTTGTTCTATTAGAGCATAAGATTCTAACAAATCCTTATTTTATTTATTTCTGGTGGTATTGGATT
>NC_029781.3:93546642-93567315 GCF_000817695.3 Arachis duranensis
AAGAACAAATTAATAACTTGTAAAAATATTTCTATAAAAGAGAGAAATAAAAATATATTATACTCATCTTGTTCAAGATTTAGTCACTCAACATATTTTTTTAAGTACTCTCAATAATTTTATATTATTATTATTATTATTTATTTTGTCAAAAAAGGGTCAACACTTCATACATAATAATCTTATTATCGAGAGTACCAAAAAAGAGTACTAGAAAATCTCATAAATATTTAATAACATATAAAATAACCGATTTGTTCCGGCCTAACCCAACTAGTCCAATACCCGGATCCGAGTGGCCGGCCGACCCGACGGTCTCATGTGACTCGAACCGGGAGAAAAGCCAAATGTCACCTCCCCTTCCGCAAGGCATCTGACAGTTGGGAAGAAAGCTTCTTGAAAAGTGGATCTACTCATGCAGGACCCACCCTAGTACAGACTATATAAGGGAGGATTCTACTCCTCTCCAAAAGTACGTCACCTATCATCTACTCTAACTGCCGCTTTTGTACGGACACTCGAAACCCTTTTGCAGGTGGCCCCTCCACACCAAATTCCCGACTCGGTGGGACCTCACACGCTGACCTCATCTTCTTCACACTGTCCCGGAGATCTTAGGGCACAAAGGTGAACCGAATCCAGCTTCCCTACCACTTTCAGGCATCGGATACTCCTGAGTCGAGCTACTGAACATTATTTTAGTATTCTTTTTAGGTACTCTCACTAATAAGATTACGGTTCTGCTACGTTACCAACAGCATATCTGCCAACTTCTACCAACTCTTATTTATAATTGTGTGTTCGTAGATGTGTCTAATAAAAATGTCTTTTTTATAACTGTGTTTAATAGAAGTGTCTTTGTAGCTATATTTTCTGGATGTGTCTCTTTATATATGTATTTAAAATATATTAATTATTAGACACATCTATGAACACACTTCCATAAAACACAATTATAAATAAGAATTGGCAGAAGTTGGCAGATATGCTGTTGGTAACGTAGCGGAACCGATAGTATTAATAGTGCTTTTGTTTATATAAAACCTGCACTCTCTTGTGTATATAAAAGCTGCACTAAGTGCAGAATCAGATTGATTCTATGCAAGTCACAATTCATTTTTACTCATACTCTTTCTCATCTCCTCTGGTCTCTCTTTCTTAATCAGATTGATTCCTTCACTCATACTTGAGTATACGCAGCTGAACACTAAGTGCAAATTATTGCGGCATGACCTCGTAAGTCTATCTTATACTTATTTGCTTTTATATGTTTATGTTATTCTTTTGCACTTTTTTATGTAACAAAATACTGATTGTTTAATTAAAAAATTAAAATATAAAAGCATTTTTATTTTAAAATATATCTTTTCAAAAGTAATTATTAATATTTCTTTTAGAATAATAAAAGAATTATGATTAGTTTGTATTTAGTTAGCTTTTTTTAATTTTGGTCTCATTCTTATATTTTAATAAGAATGAAGAGACCCCATTTTAAAATTATTATGGTTCAATGTGGATTATAAATTATATTCAAACTAAGGAGAATTCTATATGTATTCGAATTCCTCAAATTTATCTTTCAAATATTATAAATAAAGAGCTTAATCGACACTTAAAGTATGTTGTATATCTTTACTCTTTATTATACTAATTGATATATGTTTATGTTATTCATTTGCACTTTTTTATATATTTTAATTAAGCAACCGTGCATATATAGCAAGTTTCAGATTCCATTTTGATAAATGAAAATCGTTTTTAGCTGATGTTTAAGACGATAATCATTTTTAGTTTAATAGTAATATCACTATGAACAATTACGTTTTCCTAGGACTTATCTAAGAACTGGATGAGTTTACCAAGACATAGCCAAGAGTTTAGGGACGGCGTCAATAGATTTTTGGACTATGCTTACTCCGTTGAGAATCCTCAAGGAGAGGAAATTCTATGTCCTTGTGCAAAATGTTGCAACTTCCTTTGGGGTCAAAGAGAGTCTATTTATAGCGATTTAATATGCTTTGGATTTTTCTAGGGTTATACACGATGGGTTAATCATGAGAAAAGTGTAATTGGTATGGATGTCGATACTGGTGATACCGATGAGATTTATTCATGCGATGACATTGAAGGCTTGCTAGACAAAAGGTTTAGGAATGTGGCAGATGTTGAGGAAGAAAAAGAAGGTATGAACGAAGATGCAAAGAAGTTCTATAATTTGGTTGACGAGGCTAGCAAGGAACTATATCCTGGTTGCAAGGAATTTTTTACGTTATCTTTCACCATCCGACTATACATGTTGAAGTGTCTACATGGATGAAGTAATGCCTCATTCACTTCCCTCCTGGAGTTGTTGAAAGAGGCTATTCCTAACTTGAATCTCCCTTCTTCTTTCAACAAAGCCAAGGCTATGGTGAGAGATTTAGGTCTTGATTATAAAAAGACTTATGCATGCCCAAATGACTGCATGCTATATTGGAAAGAGCACGAGAATGAAAAATATTCCCATGAATGTGGAACTTCTCGTTGGATTGAGCCTGCGGTAGTTGAAGGTGACATATCTTCAAAGAAAGCTCACAACATTCTTGCAAAGACATTATGGTACTTTCGCCAAATTCCCAGGCTTCAAAGGCTATTCATGTGCTCAAAGACCGTTAAGAATATGAGTTGGCATCAGGAAAAGCGTAAAAAGGATGGAAAGCTAAAGCATCCTGCCGATGGTCAATCATGAAAAGATTTTGATAATCAACATTCAGAATTCGCCTAAGAACCTCGTAACTTGAGACTTGTTTTGGCGAGCGATGGATTCAATCTGTTTCGAACCATGAGTAGATCTCATAACACATGGCCGGTTATTTTAATGACTTATAACTTGCCACCATGGATGTGCATGAAACAAGAATACTTCATGCTTTCTCTATTGATCCCAGGACAAACATCGCCAGGAAATGATATTGACGTGTATCTGCAACCATTGATTGAGGAATTGAAGGAGTTATGGGAACTTGGGGTAGAAACATACGATGCCGCAAGAAATAAAACTTTTCAAATGCATGCAGCTCTCTTGTGGATAATTAGTGATTTCCCTGCATATGCAATGTTATCCGGGTGGAGTACAAAGGGGAAACTAGCTTGCCCTTCTTGTAACTATGGGACTTGTTCTAGTTATCTTACACATAGTCAGAAGATGTGTTATATGGGTCATCGTGTTTTTTTGCCCGAGGAACATCCATGGAGAACTAATAAGAGGTCATTTAATGGAAAAGAAGAACATCGGAAAGCTCCACTGTTACTAGAGGGCATGGAATTTTTAAGTCACTTAGATTCTATGGAGAATTCCTTTGGGAAGACAAAAAAAAAGGTGAATAAAGGCCCGTGGAGGAAAATGTCAATCTTTTTTTATTTACCTTACTGGAAGTATAACACATCAAGACACAATCTTGATGTAATGCATATAAAAAAGAATATAGTTGACAGTATTCTTGGAACTCTCTTGGATATATCTGGCAAGACAAAAGACCACCTAAATGCTCGATATGACGTGCAAGAAATAGGCATTCGTAAGAATCCTCATCCAAAAGAAATAAGAGGTCATAGAAAAGTGAAGTTTGCAAAAGCATGTTTCTCCATGACTAAAGTTGAGAAATCAATTTTTTGTGATGTCTTGAAGAAAGCAAAGCTACCTGATGGTGCTGCCTCAAATATTTTTCGATGCGTGAACCTTGTAGAAAGAAAAGTATCTGGTTACAAGACTCATGATGCCCATTTTATGCTGCATTATTTGCTGCAAATTCCCATCAAAAGTATACTTCCAGATTCGGTCGCAGTCCCTTTAATTCGGCTTGGCTCTTTTTTTCGTCAGTTATATCAAAAGGTTATCACATTCGAAGAGATAAATCAATTGGAAGCAGAGATTGTGATAACACTATGCCAATTGGAGAGGATTTTTCTACCTTCATTTTTTGACATAATGATGCATTTGCCTATTCATTTGGCTAATGAACTGAGACTAGGCGACCTAGTTCAATTTCGGTGGATGTATCCTCCCAAAAGATACATGTGTACTTTGAAGTCATATGTTCGAAATAGAAGTCATCCTGAAGGATCTCTTGCGGAGGCCTACTTGGTTGATGAGTGTTTGACTTTTTTCTCACGTTATTTACATGATGGTGTTCAAACAAAATTGAATAGAATATCCCGGAATAATGATGCTAATTACTTTAAAGCGAAAATTCCACATTCATTTCCAATTTTGTTTCCTAAGAAAGGCTATCCATTGGGAGCAAAGAAGTGTGAGCTTTTTTTTCTTGACGACAAGTCTCGAAACCAAGCCTATAGCTATATATTATTGAACTGTGGAAAAATTGATGACTATGTTAGATAAATCCTACTTACCTAACATATATTATTGAACTGTCCATTTCTTTTAATTTTTTTAATTATGAATCATGGTATTATCTCTAGGTTTTACTTACGAAAATTCTAATTTTGGATTTAGAGAGCATGAGGCTGATCAACAAGGAACAAGTTGGGTGAAAGCTAAGAACTATAGTCAAACCTTTTCCTCATGGTTTAAAGCACGTGCCATGCGTCAGAATGTTCCAGATTGGATTAAGGAGCTTTCTAGAGGGCCCAACAAGATTGAAAAAAGATATCCAGGGTATTTTATCAATGGGTATAGATTTCATACTAGGCAATGTGAGGCAAGACGGAAGACACAAAATAGTGGTGTAACTTTAGTTGCGTTGACTACGAGCTTTGCAAGTGCAAAGGATCCAAATCCAATTCGTGCAAAAGTTTCCTACTATGGCAGAATAAATGATATAATTGAGTTAGACTACTTTGGCAATTTTAAGGTTGTATTGTTTAGATGTGACTGGTATGAGACTCAAGAGGATGGCTATGGCTCTTCATATGTTCAATTCAACAAAAAATGCTATCAAGAAGAGCCTTTTGTGTTGGCATGTCAAGTACACCAATGCTTCTATGTGCAAAATCCATTTTATCAAAATAAACATTATGTTATGAAATAAATTCCAAGGGATTTATTTAATATAGGTGACGAAGTTGATGTTAATCCCCAAGCTATTTATGAAAAAGAGCCATCTGACCAGTCAATAGGTCCTTCTATATCCAATGATAATGGTGAAATTGATTTTATTAGGGGTGACTTGCACGAAGTTGTTATAGATGCTTCAAAAGGAGTTCTTCTTTCACAAGAATATAACATAGAATCAGAAGATAATTCCGAAGACGACATTGAATGATTTATACTTTTTTTTCCTTCATTACACTAAATAGTAGGGAAGTGGAACGAAAGATGTATATACTTTAACTTTTTAATTGCATTAAACAGTAGGAAAGTGGAATGAAAGATGTATTACTTTTTTATATATGTGTCTTATGGCATGCCTTCTTGTTTATTTCTATTAAATAGTAGTCTTGTTTTTTTATTGACATACTGCAAAAACAGCAGCTATAGCATAATTGATTAATTTTATTTTCTTTTTATTTTTAAGGTTCTAATAGAATAGGTTTATTTTGTTTTATTTCAGAAATACAATGGAAACAAGAACTACTCCAAAGCAGAGAAGATTGGTAAAACAGTATCAAAGCAACAAGCAATGCATGCAGAAAAATACAGTAGAAATTCATAAGAAGCAGCATTTTATCTCTCCCATGATGGCTGGTGGTCATAGACAAAGGAGAGTGACTCCTATGCCTTCTAAGCAAAGCACTCAAAAAGAAGTCCCAATTTCCAAAAGAATGAAAAGTACACCGAACCAGAAAATTGGAGCTAATGAAGAAGAACTAGAAAATCTTAAAAAGCGTCCAACCATGGGTACGGATAAATTTTTGGAGACACATGGAATTCATTTGGAAAGAGAAGATGACGATTTTAAACCAAGTGCTGAAAATGAAAGATCTATTCAGGAAAAGCAACAAAATCTTAGGAAGATAAATACAAAATCAAGTTGTCAAGCCATGACACTTGATACATTTTTGGAGACAAATAGGATTCATGTGGAAGGAGAGGAGGAACATAGTGGAGCAAATGCTAATGAAGTTGGAGATGATGATGATGATGATGATGATGATGATGATGATGATTTCTCGGATTATGAGGACTATGTTGGTGAATATGAAGATGCAGTTCTTCATGGTGATGACAATCACCTTATGGAAACTAACAATGTTGAAGGTGTTGTACTTTATACATAATTATCATTTTACTTATTCATTAGCATGTTTAGCTATATAATTCATTTAAATGGTTAAATTGCACATATTTATAGATACTCCAAAGACTAGAAGGACACGAGGAAAAACAAGGTGTGCTAAAATCCATGCAAGAAGTTAGGAAGAAAGAGAAGAGGTGACTTTTTATAAAGGACAAGCAGTGGGACCAACTCCAAGAAGAGTGAAGGACTTAACTTACTTTATTGGAACAATGGGAAGGAATAGTGATTTCATAACATTGATGTACACTAATTGAAAAGTTGTGCCCCTCAAAGTCAAAAAACGCATATGGAAATATATTAAGGTAAGTGTTTTATTTCTCATCTATTTTTTATGATCTAAAAATTTTCAATTTTGTATGGCTTAGCTGTAGTTTTGTGAAAATATATAATTACTGTTTTATGCTGTAGTTTTGTCTTTGTTTTTAGTATTCTTGAATTGTCATTTATAATTTTTGTTTTGTACTTTTTTCGTAGTCAAATTTCATTCTTCCGAAAGAGGGAAAAGAGTGGGTGATGACTGGTGTTCGAGAATCTTGTAAAGGTTACAAAACAAGAATCAAGGGAAAGCATTTTGAGATATATAATAACATTGAAGATATGCTGAAAAACCGCCCTTTAGATATTCCAGAAGTTCAATTTCAAAAGTTAATTGCATATTGGAGTATTCCTTTTGTTAAGGTGAGTTGTAGAATAAATAATTCTGTTTCTTTGTCTTTTTTATGCTTTTGGTTTATTACATATAACTCCCTTTAATTTTGTTGTAGAATAAATATTATTTTTGGCCATTTTTAATACTCTTTTCCCTTACTTGTAGCGTGAAATGAATGAGAACAAAGAAGACCCATCACAGGTTGATGTGTTTGTTGCAACTCGAACTGGACGAAAAGGAAAAGCTCTTTCCCCTTACTTGTAGCGTGAAATGAATGAGAACAAAAAAGACCCATCACAAGTTGATGTGTTTGTTGCAACTCGAACTAGACGAAAAGGAAAAAAGCTTGATTCAGGAACACAAGCTGTTATTGTAAGTCATAATAAGTTGAAGTAGAACTACCTTAATTTACAAATTGATCTAAAGTAGAACTGCCTTAATTTACAGTATCATTTTAAGTCAGATTCACCTGTATAAAACTAACAATGTTCAAAGTCATAATAACGAAAGCAATTATCCTTATCTGCCACAAAACATGATAATAGGATAAACTTATCTACCACCAGCTAAAATCATTATGTTTTTTTTAATAGGATAAACTTAAGAGTCACTAAGAAGCTGGAGACACTTCCGAGAAAGTATTTACTGCAGTATTTGGCAAAGAATAACCAAGAAGAGTTCGATGTTATGGGAGGACAATCACAAAAATATCTCTGCAGAAAAAACGGGAGATTGCTAAGATTAAGCAACAACATGCAGAGACTATAAGTTCAATGAAAGCTGAACTTCATGAGACAAAAGACAGAGTCCAAAGTTTGGAGGATCTTGTGAAACTTCTCTTGCAACAGATTTCTCTTGGCACAAATATTGATGAAGCACTGTCTTTATTACGAGCCAAGGAATCAACACATGATATAAATAGTAAGCAATGTCTGAATGGCAATGATCGTCCTTCCTCATCAACTCGTGATCCAAAATGATGACCAGGTATAACCAAAAAATTTGCAGTAATTTTTGTGATTTATCATTTATTGGGAATGGACTATCAATATTTTTTGCCTTTGCTTTCTCTGTCTTCTGCCATCTTACTTCATGGTGGCTTCTGCAATACACTCTTGCTATTTTTAATCAATCATCTTTTTTTTTCCTTTTTAATTACTTATTTTTGTAGCGTTGTGCTGCTGTGAGGAAGAAAACTTTTTTCTCATTGCTGAAATAATGTGAATATGTTGGGGAGTGATGCGTGTTGTCACTGCAACAAACTCTAGTAACTGTTGTATCACTCGCAGGAATGGCAGAAATTATCAAGGGTGTTGTTTCATATCTTTATCTTTTCATTTTTTCCCTTCAAATTTATGTTTCAGTCATTTATTTCTCTGTTTCTTTCTCTCAAACATAAATTAATTAATTTTATATCATAGTGATAATAAAAGAATAATCATTAAAAAAAAGAGAAAAATCTAATATAGCAGCAACGTTATTTCCTTCCACACCAACAGTTATGTGAGTGAAGTCTCTTTCTGTGATCTTGTTCCTTCTGATTCTATGATTCTAAATAAGAACTACTAAGCTAATACCTTTTTGGAGCAATCATCATTCTCTAAATTGCATTTCTTTTTCTTAGTTTACTCAGGTACTTCATCAAACACATACCATGCATCATTTTCCGTTATTGCACCTTTTATGTTTCAATTTTTTTTAAATGCAACTTTAACTAAACCCAATTCATTTATGTGTTTGTTTTTCATTTGGGAACTTCCGCTTTTATATGTTGTAACTTTATAAGTTGTTTCAATGGATTCTACACTAAAAAATTGAAGTATATGGATCCTGAATTATTTTGTTCCTTTGATTTTATTCTATTAGTGTTGTTTTGCTATTTTATGGATAATCATATTGTTAGAACTTAGAACAATTTTGGAGTTTTCTGACACCTGTATTTTTAGCTGACACAGGTTAAGAATTATTGATTTAATAGAAAAGTTTGATGTTATTCGCACATAGTTATTAGGGGAGTATAAGAATGGCTACTGCAGCAGTTATTGGACTCAGTGGAGGCAAGAGGATTTTGAGTTCATCATACCATTACTCTGATGTTACCGAAAAGCTTTCATTTGGCACTGATTTTGGATCCACACACTATCAGATTGTTCCAACAAAGTCAAGCATGGATATAAAATATGCAAGTAGATTGACATCTTTTTGATAAATATTAATTACTATTTTGTTATGACAATTATTGTTAAACAAGAATTTTATTATTTTGTTGAGAATTATTGATGAACATGTATTTGAAATACTAATTGAACTTTTTAATATCTATTTTAATTAGAATTTTATTATTAGTTATTTTGTCTCTTTTATAATTTTTTCTATTGTGCAAAATTTATTTATTAATTAAAATAATTACACATGTATGAACAAAAAAAATTATTGTAAATTTTATTTTTTTGTATTTTTATTACAAAACTAATATTTATTTTTATCAAAAAGGCAACCCTTTTATTAGTTGTATATTTTGAATATTAGACAACACTTGTATGGTTACATATCCAAAAGAAAAAGCAACACTTGTATAGGTTGCATATCCAAAAGAAAAGGCAACACTTGTATAGGTTGCATATCCAAAAGAAAAGGCAACACTTGTATAGGTTGCATATTCAAAAGAAAAGGCAATACTTTAAATGGTTGCATATTCAAAATTAATAGGCAACACTTTAAAGTATTGCAAATTCAAACTTATAAGCAACACATAAAGGGGTTGAATTTTATTGCAAATAGGCAACATTTTTTAGTAGTGATCAAAATATGAGAAAAGACAACATTGCGAAAGTGTTATCTCAAACACACCTTTGAAGTGTTGTTGTTTTTCAACCAAAGGTAACACTTACCAAGTGTTGCTCTCAAAAGCGTTGCTTTTGAAACAAAAAAGTGTTGCCTTGATCTAAGGCAACGGCTGCATCTGCAAAGTCGCCCAAAAACGTTGCCTTAGGTCCAAAAGTGTTGCCATAGATCAAAAGCAATCTTTTGTAGTCAACACTTTTTAAATGTTGCCTCAACTTGAAAATGTTGTAGTGTACTCAAATAACAAATGTAATTGTATTCACTTTAAGAAATTCTATTTCTACATAATTTTTATAATATTTTATGAAAAAAAATCTTGTACCATATGCTAAGCTTAATATAGCTACAATCTCATTTTTCTCATTTTATTTTTTTATGAATATTTATTTGTATTAAAAAATTTTACAATTTCTAGTGTATAAATTATAGGTCTACAGATATCACATTTTACAAGTGAGTCTATTTCAACCTACAGACTTTTTTTTTTATATCAACCAATCATCTCTTTGTCGATATTTGATTTTAGCTCAAGATCTTTACTTTTATGGATGATGTGTAATACAAAATGGTTTGCAAATATATCATTAATAATTATTACTTTTTTATTCCATTTATAACGACATAGTTTATTGAGATTTCATAATTTTCAAATACTTAAATGACTTCTAGCGTTTAAAACTATGATAGAGCTTTAGACAACTTTAAGTATCTTTATTATATCTATGTCTTCTTCAACCAGAAGAGTATTTGCCTCTTATAATATTATTTGCCTATTTTTTTGAATAATTTTATTTTTTGGAATTGATAAATCATTTAAATTTGCACATTTTTTATTTGGGTATAAAATGCACTTATAAATTTTTGTGAACTTCTATTTCACAATGTCATAATTGAAGATCTAAAGTGACAATGATGCATTTTTATTTGGGAGCTACTGATACGAATATAGCAAATGAGGAGTACAAAAATAAAAGTGAGGAGTACATAAACAAAAGTCAGGCAGGGTTGGAAGGAAGGGTTGTAACAAACCATGGACAGGTGGCAGCTGGTCCACCTATTTTCGGCAGCAGAAAGAGCACCAGGGAGAAAACAAATAGCAAGTAGTTGGAGGATTATGATCATTAGTGAAGTGTGGTATGAATTCTCCTTCATCTGTAGCTATTCTCTTTTTCCCTATTCTATCCCTTTTCTAATTCTTCTTAATTTCTCAGTACACCCTTTATTCTTGTCTCAGGTTACTGGTTGCTGGCTGCTTCCTAAGGTTAGGGATTTTTGCACCTTCTTGAACCCTTCTTCTTTCTGCTAGTCATATTCTTCAATTCCTTTATACTAATACTTCTATATTGTGAATTGCTTACTGATACACCTACTTAATATTAATACCATACTACACTTTCTTCAATCTATTGGCTTCCCTGTATCATTTGGTGCTTTTATCCCATGGCTGTAGCTGACAATACCTACATGAAAGGCATGGAAGCTGACATCAAGAAACTCTTTAAGATGTTCGAATCCATTTCAGAGGAGACTTGCGCTGAGCACGCGCGATCATTAGAAGCGACGAGTCTGAAAATTGACGTGCTGCAACAATCTATTACTCAGCTTCTCCATGCCCAGCCTCATCATAGATCTGAGTTGCGTGAGCTCTCCCATGGTTTGAACTCAGGATCAGAATTCCACCAGCGTCCTTTTATGCAACCACGTCGAGTGGGTTTTGATCTGCCTAAATTTGATGGTTCTGATGAGTTAGGTTGGATCTTTTCTCTGAATCAGTATTTTGACTACTGTGCCTGAGGAAGAGCAAATCAACATCGAGGCTATTCACATGACCGGTGTCGCAATTCCTTGGTTCTAAATGTCACAACGCGCTGCTCGATTTCGTTCATGGAATCAGTTGAAGCGTGCCATTGAACTCGAATTCGGGCCTTTTCTGTATGAATTGCTACGGGAATTATTATTAAAATTGCAACAATTGGGTACGGTGAGTGACTACTACAATGAATTGTTTCTTTAGTTTATCGCACATAGATTGCTTCACCTGATGCATTGAAGGATTGTTTTATATTAGTGGGTTAAAATCGATATTAGGCGAGAGGTGAAGGCACAGTGCCCTCCCTCCCTAATGCGTGCGGTCACATTAGCTAGAGTTTACGAGGACAAGTTTTCTTCAGTACCGAGAAGCACTTATGGTCCTGCCTCTCCCCGTCCTTAGCCGACTTCTACAGCTACAATTTTGAGTGATAGGCCCATTCAGCGGAATACTCTGCCGTCGTTGCTTCCGACTCCACCCCAGCATCCTGCTTTACCGCCAATGAAAAGCTCGGTGCAAAAACTATCCCCGGCAGAGATTCAGAGCAAACGGGAGAATGGATTATGTTACTGGTGCGATGAAAAATTTTTAGTTGCTCACTGTTGTCTGAATCACCAGTATATGCAGCTGCAACTAGTGTTAGATGATGCAGATGGAGAGGACACAGGGATGCAAGAGTCATTAGAATCTGAGCCCAGTTTGGAAGCCTTGGAGTCTCAGGTAGTTGAACATCATTTATCTTACAATGCTATGCATGGTACAAGTGGTCCTGCTTTGATCCGTGTTAACGCCATCATTAATGGGCTAGAGGTCCAGGCCCTGATTGATGGTGGCAGTTTGGATAGTTTTATTCAACCTTGCATAGCCAAATTTTTGAATCTACCTATTGAACCTGCATCGGGATTTAAGGTGATAGTGGACAGTTTTGAAGTCTTGCCAGTCGAGGGTTGTATTACTAGTTTGGATGTTAATATATCAGGTTGCCTTGTTAGCATTCTAGAGGTTTACGTGCTCCATGTGGCTGGGGGAGAGTTGGTGATTGGTTTAACTTGGTTACAAATATTGAAGGCTCATATTGTAGAATATAATTCTTCATTTCTTCGCTTCTAGCATAAAGGGAAATTTGTCACTATGCAGGGTTATAAGAGTTCACCTTCATCTCAAGCTCAATTTCATCATATACGAAGTTTGGTAAGCACTGATGCAGTGGCTGCAGTGCTTACTCTTGAACTTCAGCAATTGGATGGAATTGTCAAGCCACCCTTGCAGTTACCAGAAGCTCTTCACCCTGCCTTGGTTAGTTTGATGCAGCAATATGTTTTTGTTTTTTAGCAGCCTTTGGGTCTTCCTCCCCGACGTTCCCAAGATCATGGCATTCCTTTAATTGAAGGAGCTGCACCAGTTAAATCCCGTCCTTATCGTTAACCTCACAACTTGAAAGCAAAAATTGAAACAATGGTGTCTGAGATGCTGCAAGAGCGGATAATTCAACCCAGTAAAAACCCTTTTTCTCTCCCATTCTTTTTGGTCAAGAAAAAGGATGGCACTTGGCATTTTTGCACTGATTATCGGGCACTAAATGCAATCACAGTCAAAGATTTCTTTCCCATTCCTACCGTTGATGAATTGTTGGAGGAACTCTTTGGGGCTACTATTTTTTTGAAACTGGATCTTCGCTCGGGTTACCACCAAATCTTAGTCAAACCTGAGGATCGCTTTAAGACAGCGTTTTGCACGCATCAAGGGCTGTATGAATGGTTAGTGATGCCCTTCGGCCTCACCAATGACCCTGCTACTTTTTAGAGCTTTATGAATGATATATTCACGCCTTACTTGCGCAAATTTGTGCTAGTTTTTTTTATGATATACTAGTCTATAGTAGTGATTTCGACTTAATATTTAGAGCATTTGGAACTAGTCTTAAAATTGCTGCAGTAAGAGTCTCTATTTTCTAAACTTTCCAAATGCCTTTTTGGCTCCCCGAAAGTCAATTATTTGGGATCAGGGGCGGTGTGGTTCACATGGAAATGGCTAAGGTTCAGGCAATTCTGAAATGGCCTCAACCTACAAGCGTAAAATAGCTTCGGGGGTTTTTAGGCCTTACTGGTTATTATCGATGATTTACTAAAGGGTATGCCTCATTAGCAGCTCCTCTCACTGATTTACTTAAGAAAGACTCGTTTAATTGGTCGGAGCAAGCTACTCAAGCCTTTCGACAGCTGCAACATGCTATATGCACCAAACCAGTTTTGGCATTGCCCAATTTTAATATTCTTTTTGAAGTGGAGACAGACGCTTCAGGTACTGGTGTTGGGGCTGTTTTGATTCAACAAAAACATCCCATTGGTTATTTTTCCAAGAAACTACCTCCTACTTTATAGAAGCAATCCGCTTACATCAGAGATTTTTACGCCATCACTGAGGCCTTAGCTAAGTTTCGCCCTTACTTGCTAGGCAAAAGATTTATTTTGCGCACTGATCACCAAAGCTTGAAAGCGCTCTTAGAACAAGATCTTCATACACCAGCGCAACATAAATGGCTTCATAAATTGCTCGGGTTTGATTTTGAAATCCATTACAAGGCTGGGACTGAAAATATTGCAGCGGATGCACTCTCTCGTAGCTTCTTTGGGGCTTGGTCTATGTCAAAAGTAGAGTGGCTAGACCAACTTCGTGCAAAATTGGTGACGGATGAGGATCTCCGAGTATTATTGGCAAAGTGCAACTCTAATTCGGTTGAGAATTTGAATTACTCTTGTTAAAATGGCCTCTTGTTATGGAAGAACCGATTAGTGGTACCTTCCAAAAGCACTTTAGTTAGGAAAATCCTCTATGAATACCACAATAGTGTAATTGGTGGTCATGCGGGAATTGCTAAGACTGTGAAACGCATTTGTTCCATTTTCTATTGGCCTCATATGCAAAAGGATATCAGGCAGTATGTCTTATCTTGCTGCATTTGTCAACAAGCAAAGATAGAGAATAAGGCACCAGCCGGTTTGCTCAAGCCATTACTTATCCCTTCACAGGTATGGGAAGATATTGCAATAGATTTCATTGTGTCTCTGCTAGTTTCATCCGGCTATTCAGTTATCATGGTGGTTGTTGACCGTTTGACTAAGTACGCCTATTTCCTTCCCTTGAAACAAGATTTTAATAGCAGGACAGTTGCAGAATCTTTTATCAACAATGTCGTTAAGTTGCATGGTTTCCCAAAATCTATTATATCAGATAGGGATCGGGTATTTATCAACAAATTTTGGCAGCACCTCTTTCGCATCCAAGGTACTAAATTAGCATTGAGCTCAACTTATCATTCCCAAACTGATGGCCAGAGTGAAGTTTGTAATCGAACCCTAGAGATGTATTTACGTTGTTTTTGTTTTGAGAATCCTAAGTGCTGGCTGGAGTTTTTTCCGTGGGCTGAGTTTCGGTATAACTCCTCGTGGCACAGCAGTATCAAGATGACTCCCTTCAAAGCTCTTTATGGTAGGGACCCTCCTACTTTAGCTCGTTATGAACTCTCTAGTACTGATAATTCTTCCTTGCAAGAGTGGCTTCAGGACCTGATCACTTACTCAATCAGCTGAAGTTTAATTTGGAACGCTCCCAGCAGTATATGAAACATGTTACTGATAAACATCGCCGAAAAATTGAATTTCAGGAGGGTGATTTGGTGCTTGTGAAGTTATAGCCGTATCGCCAGCATTCCGTGGCACTGCGTAAACATCAGAAGCTGGTGTTGCATTATTTTGGTCCTTTTCCGATCAACAAGAAACTCAGTGACGTGGCCTATAGGGTGGAGTTACCTCCGGAAGCGCGTATCCATAATGTCTTCCATGTTTCAGCTCTCAAACGATTTCGGGGAGAGGGTACTTCCCAGTACTTCCCTCTCCCATTGACCACTACTAATGTGGGGCCAGTGTTAGAGCCTTCCAGGATACTTTCTATACGTTCTATTATGAGGGGTGATAGAATGGTTACACGTCAGGTGCAATGGGGACAGGGCAACTTGACAGAGACAACATGGGAAGATGTTCATCACTTTCACAAGTTGTTTCCGGAATTCAACCTTGAGGACAAGGTTGTTGCTGATGGGGACGGTAATGATACGAATATAGCAAATGAGGAGTACATAAATAAAAGCGAGGAGTACATAAACAAAAGTCAGGCAGTGTTGGAAGGAAGGGTTGTAACAAATCATGGACAGGTGGCAGTTGGTCCACATATTTCAGGCAGCAGGAAAAGCACCAGGGAGAAAACAAATAGCAAGTGATTGGAGGATTATGATCATTAGTGAATTGCGGTATGAATTCTCCTTCTCCTGTAGCTATTCTCTTTTCCCCTATTCTATCCCTTTTCTAATTCTTCTCAATTTCTCAGCACACCCTTTATTCTTGTCTCAGGTTACTGGTTGCTGGCTACTTCCTAAGGCTAGGGATTTTTGCACTCTCTTAAACCCTTCTTTTTTTCTGCTAGTCATATTCTTCAATTTCTTTATACTCATACTTCTATATTGTGAATTGCTTACTGATACACCTACTTAATATTAACTACACTTTCTTCAATCTATTGGCTTCCCTGTATCAGCTACTCAGATAAAGACACCTAAAACATCTTTTTTTTAAGATATTTTGTAGTAATTAAATATATAATCAATTAAATCGTGTTATTTTTGTCAAAATTAGACCAGACAAATCAGTTTGGCTAAAAAATTGATGAACCAATTTTTAAATCAATTTGAATTAACATTTTTTATAAAAATAACCACAATACCCCTATTATAAAAAATTACTATATATATATTAATTTTGAGAACTCTAAATCATAATTTTTCTCTTCTTTTTATGTCGTCAAAAGATTAAGATTTAGATTTTCAAAATTAATAATATATATAATAGGAGTATTTTAGTCATTTTTTATAAAAGTACTATTATAGTCATTTTCTATAAAAAAATATTAATTTAGATCGATTTAAAGTTTGGTTCACCAATTTTTCGACCAAATTAATTTGTCTGGTTTAATTTTTAAAAAAATAACACAATTTAATTGATTATATATGTTAAATTTAAATTATTAAAAAATATCTTAAAAAAAAGGTTTTAAACGTTTTTATCTTAATAACTCCTTTCTCATTTACTTTATTTTTCAACTTTCTATTTCTGCTCTTGTTGAAAACATTTTTTTTTATCACATTGATAATATACAAAATGAGCCATGATTCCTCCCATTAGTATTTTAAAAATACTTTTTTATAAAGAAAAATCTTATCCAACATATGTGTTTTTAATTTGGTACCTTTATTATAATCCAGAAATCTTTAAAATGGAAAATATTTAGCTCCTTATCAAAGCTAACAATTGAAGAGAGAATTGATGTTACGGTAACTTTTAAGTGTTATAATAAGTTGTGTCTTAACACAAATAATTTTAATATCTGATATAATATAAGAATTTAATTTTTTAATGTAGAAATTTAATTAAAAATTTGATAAAAATTATAAATACTGACATAATAATTAAACTTATTTTTTGGTGCATAATTAAAATTTGAAAAAGCATAGGTAACTAATGACATTCTTAAACAACGTGTGAACAATGTAAATTAATAGGATTAAAAGAGTAAATTTAATGAGTAACATTAAATTAGGATGTAATGTACTTGTATTTGATTGGTGGTTGTTCATGTTGTTCAAGATAACCATTGTTCCCCTAGCACTCCCTTTAAAATTTTATTATAAAAAATAATTTATATTCAAGATGAAAATTGAACATACATGGAAGGTCAACCTGTAATATTAACTATTCCTAATAATTAATATCCTATCCACATCCTCACATTATTATATATCAACAGGGGATGGCTTGTCTACCCAAAAAAAAAAAAATTGTAAAGTAAGTAAATGATAAGGAAATTGTGACAAACTAAAATGGCAATCTTGTAATAATTAAGTTGATGCACAAGCTGGAACTTTTCCAGTAATAGTAGGCTTGACATTAGCACATTTAGCGGTTGCTGCTGCACCATTGAATGTGAGATCAATGTTAGCAAGCTCAACTTCTTCACAAGGTACACTACTGCTACATGTAAGAAGCACCCCATCTGCAGTTCCTGAAGTTCCCTTAATGTTCTTGAACGAAACCTTGCTTATCTTTATTTTTGATGGACTCTACACCATACAGAAAAGTATATATTCATCAAAATTGGATCACGATAAACAAATTTTCTGAACAGTGTATATCTTTGTATGTATTAAATACGTATAAAACTAAGATTTATGTGTTGATTAGTTGAGATTATTATATTAAATACCTGTTTGTTACACTGATTCCATGGACAATACTCTTGGTCAATGATAACAGGATTCATGACATTAACCATAGTAATATCCTCAAAATGCATATCAGTGATAGGGGATGTTCCTGTAGAATCAGGCCACGTTTTGATCCTCACACCATTGGCAGTATTAGTCAAGGTGCAATTGGTGACATAGAAGCCTTCAACAGGTTCTTCATTTGGGTACCTTCCAAGGCTTCCAACACTGATTCCATGGCCAGGTCCACAATTCACATTTTGAACCGTTATTTGTTTGCTACCATCACCCAGTGAGATGCAATCATCACCGGTGCCAATTTTTGTGTTAAGGATCTTTATGCCGGTTGATCTTCCTATGTGGATTCCATCTGTGTTGAGACTAGTAGCCGGTGCATCGATTTTGACCCCGTCAAATGTGAAATTGCTGCACCCCAACACGTTAAAATGGAAGTCTTTGCTGTCCTTCGATGTTATGTCTCGAACTACTGAATTTTTAACAAAGTTGAAACCGAAATTCTGCCAAAATTTCACAGAAAACTCAATTAAGATCAATAGAACCAACTTTTAGTTAGATGTTACCTAAAAAATTTTCAAAAAAATAAGAAGAGTTCACTTCCTCTTTCTCAACCTTCACTCTTCTTCTCTCTTTGATTCATCAAACCATTAACATCACAGTTTGAATAATTCAAGACATGAGATTTTCTCTTAGATGACATATTTTGGAATTTAGGAATGGTATGAATAATAAATAATTACCATGCACAACATTTTGCAGTTCTTGTTGGATCCACAATCATTGATTTTCCAAGCAGCAGCACCTTGACCGTCAAATATTCCATGACCTGAGACGGTTACAGAGTCAACGTAATTAATCTTGATCCATTGATCTGCACCTTTAAGATCGGAAGGATTTGCAGGTGCTTGAATTGTTCCATCAACTTGAATTTCAATGGGAGCCTTGCAAGGACCCTTCACGTCCACTGCATTCATTCTGTATGAACCACTCGGGATCGTAATTTTTGCTGCTACCGTTGATGCGCATGCTTCTTTCCAAGCACTTAAGAAAGCCTTCACACAAATATTCATAACACAAACAAAACAAAATCAACCCACAATAAAACCATTTCAATTTCACTTTCTTACATTATTGAACTATAATTAATATATCGATTATTAAACCAGCAAAATTAAGGTTTATAATTTAAAATAAGAGAAAATCTAAGGAGCCAGCACTTAACTAGGAAAAGAAAAATAAGTGATTTCACACCATTAAATAAAATCTCGAACCATTAAAAACACCAATAATAACTAATTGATGACTACAATTCACAAAATTTATTGGCTCCTAGCACTCATTGTGTTTACATCTTATTATCTAACGAATAAAAAGAAGTGCAAAATAGTAAATGAATGGTACCTGTGTTATATCTGCATTTGGTGCACCACCAAATTTTGATATATCAAATGCCCCAGGTTGAGCTCTAGTAAAGTCAGACAGAAACAATGAGAACAAAGCAATTGCAATGATTTTTACAAGAAGCTTCATGTCTTGTTTTTTTTTTTTTTTGGAATACTTTTACAAACACAATGTCTTCCCTTCACTTTTATTGAAGAATGATGAACAAATGGTTTCATAATTCTATTTATATACTAAGTTGGAAAGATTTAAGACCACTATCTAAATATGACATCTTTATGTTCTGATGGTTTGGCCTGCTTTCTATTGTAAGTAATTAATTTGTCATCACTTGTTGCTAACAATGCACTATAATAATAATAGTTCATTATTTCACCACTAATTATGAAGAAATCACTCAAACCACACTCCGAAGTGCATTCAGCTTTTGCTTTATATTACCTTTTTTTAAGAGTACTTATTAATTTGCAATTTATAACATCTCAAAGTTTCCAAATTACTTTTTTGATTAAGTTGATTATGTGATTATATAAATTACAAATCAATTATTTAGGATTTTTATTTTATAAATATATATAAAAGAGTTTATCACTAAAGTAGATATATAGATACATCATTATGCCAGTTTTGTAATTCAAAAGAAAATAACATTTAACTAAAATCGTGAATTAACATTTAACACACAATGCAAGAATCACATAACTAATTTATTTTAACAAAAATATTAAAATTTTATTTTCTATAGTGATTTATCTAATGTAATATTAACATTTAATAGAATATATATTCTTCAAATAAGAACCAAACTGATTGAACACAAATTTCTTACGTATCACAATATAATAATAGAATTTATTATAATTTAGGATAATATATATTCTTCAAATAAGAACCAAACTGATTGAACACAAATTTCTTACGTATCACAATATAATAATTATTACTATATATGTTAATATTATTAAGATTTTATTATTCTATTGATCTTTATAATTTTTTCGAATTTTTAGTTAAGTCTTTATATATTTTTTTAATTGAATCTATATATTATTTATTTTTTTAATTAAGTCTCTAGCTACCATAAAAAAATGTTTGAGATAATAAAATATTTTATTTAAAAAATAAATATTTTAAAATTAAGGGTAGGAGACCACCATGAACTCCACCTCTGCGTTGCGTTTTTGCCTGTGAAGCCACCATCAAGGATAAATCCACGAAACAGTAACCGTATAAACAAAAGATTGATGAATTAATTTGATGTAATTTTATTGGATATGTCTAAAATAAGTATAACAACTTTATGTTTATTAAATGTACTTTATTATTGTAAACTATTGGATTTTGTTAAATATAAATCAAAAGTTACTATTAAAAAATATTAATAGACCATAATATAATA
>NC_029781.3:93567381-93584733 GCF_000817695.3 Arachis duranensis
ATACTATTTTAAATTATAATATAAAAATATAAAATAATTAAATTTTATTTTATATTATTTAATAAATAATTTAGATTGTTATATTAAAATTTTATTAAATAATTATTTTGTCAAAAGTATTATTATATAATATAAATTTTTATTGAAATATTTATAAAAATGTAATTTATATGTGTATTAAATTGGAGATATATATATGTGTGTGTGTTATGAATGTGTATTAGGTTGTGAATAAATAATTGCAGCTTGAAATTGTGAATACTGAAACTTGGAGGAAGCTTATTAGTTGAATTTTCAGGGGCTGTCTTGGTTTTGAATAAATTGCTTTGGTCGTTACGTGGGAATCAGCTAAGGTATGGTTTAGGTTCCTTGCATTTAATATATAATGTTCTGTGAAAACTTAGGCTAGATGAACATAGGATAAGTTGGAATGCAGGTGTATGGTTAATGTTTAGTAATTTGTTGTTGGATATACTTGGTTGGTGTTTGTGGATAATTAGTAATTGATTATGGATGGTGGTTGTTATGTTGATTTGGAAAGAACCATGATTGAATGTGTTGAATGTTGTTGTTGATGAATATATTTGGTGGAGTATTATTGCTGGAAATTGTGTTGGAATTGATAAGTTGAAAGTGAATGGAATGAAAGATAGACGAGGTTTAAAGAGTTTGAAAATTTTGGTTTTGGGTTGAACTTTGGCGGGTTATAACTTGGCTTCCGGAATCTCAAATTGATTTCAACTTGTTTTAAATGAAAATCGGACTCGTGAAGTTTATGCCGTTCGATGAATGGAAGAAAAATGATTTAAAATGATTGAGTTACGCCCTTTGGAAGATTAAGTTTATAAACTGTGTTTAAAACCAATTCTGCAGCTTTGCTTTCTCAATTCCTACTACTGCAACTCGTTGCTGCATCTGCCTTTTTTTTTAAGAATGTACGCCCACGCGTACGCATGGAGTGAATTTTTGGCGATGCGTACCCGACGAGTCCATGCGTGCGCATAAGGGATAAACAAGCATGTTCATCTGTACGCGTGACATGAAGATTTCACCTATGCATACGCATGACGAGGGACATGCACGCGAGCTGCGTTTTTACAATACCACGCGTACGCGTGGCACCAGTTTCAGCAAACATGATTCTTAAGGTTTTTAAAACCGATTTCAGACTACTAAACATCTATTTTCATTCTATTGGTCATAAATAACAGTGTTAAACCTGATAATCAAATGAAGTTAGAAAATGAGGATAACTTGAAGGTGAAGTAAAGTTGAAAAGTGATGAATTGATTATGAGATGTTACAGACAAGTCATATATGATACTTGACTGGGTATTTTGATGGAAGATTATGTATGAAATTTGGCTTGAATAATTTAATGATTTGAGATACGAGATTCTCTGGATGAAGTGTCGTGGCTTGCTACCACGTGTACTAGGTTGAAAGCTCGATACTCTGTTGACTCTAAGACGTAAATGTGACCGGGCACTATAAATTCCATGGAATGTAACCCCCATTGAGCAATATTGATTATTTGAGAAAAATATATGCATAGACTCTTGGGGATGCACGTCGAAGGATAGTCTAAGGTTTTCGGACTTGTTGGGTTGGCTGGATAACCGACAGATGAGCCTCATCAGCCATAGGACAGGCATGCATCATATGCATATTACTTGAATTACTTGCTTGTGTATTAACTGGTGTGCCTAAATGTACTTGCCATGTTAAATGTATATTTGTTACGTGCAGTATTTGTAACCTTCTTGTGCTTGTCTTTATCTATTTATTTGTCTGTGAAAAGCATGATGGAGTTGAAGGTATGGAGGAATAGTAGTATGGGACTTAGATTTAAGGTTAAGTTAAGCTCATTCCATACTATGTTGTTGTCTTTCAGATGCAGGTCGAGAGGCATCTCGTTAGGCGTCTGGACTCTTAAAGCGGAGTGGTTACTGGGATAGCTTGTTATGCTATGATGTATATATATATACTTAGCTTTCTCTCCGCATGACTTATTCTTTTTTATCCTCTTAGAGGTTTATGGAGAGGCAGATTTCGTTTATGTACATTTGGGCTTTGGATATGTGTGTGTGTGTGTGTGTATGTGTGTGTGTGTTGACTTCGCAGGCTGAGTCAGGAGCTCGTTACTTTGTACCTTTGACTCTCTGTTTCTGTTTTGGGTTATTTTACACTTAACAGTTGTAGCTTTCTTAACACGCAAGTTAAGTCGTTTCTTGAGCGGTGCGCTTCTATTTCGCGATTTTTGGTTTCCTCTATTCTTCAAGGCTCCTAGCATATTATAATTCTTTTGCTATCATATGTATATATTTTATTTTAGAGGTCGTAATGCCAGACCACATTTGTTTTACGACTTAAGCGTAAAGCTCAGTGTGGTAGGGTGTTGTAAGAACCGCAACTAATCAACCGGTTAATTAAGTGATTAATTTCCCAAATCAAATTCCGAAAAGTTAGAGAGAGAATTTGAGGATTTAAAGGTGATTTCTGGACTCAGTGGGTCTTTCTGAGTCAGAAAATGTGCTTTTTACGAAAAACTGTGAAAAATCTGCAAACCGGCAGTAGAACTGGTTGAACCGGTTCAAGTCTGCCTGGTATCGCATGAGAAAAGTGAAAACCATCAAAAACCTTAGAAAAACATTAGAAACGAAAAACCGGAAGTTAATTTTAAAGGTTTGGCCCGAAGTTGGGCCAAACGGACTAAAAACGCTAACGGATTGGACCGGACCCAAGTTGGGCCCAAGCCCAACATATAAAAGGTTCATTAGTGAACAAATCAGCATCACAACACTCTAACAAAACACACACCATCAGAAATTGAAAGGAGGAGAGGAGAAGAGATTGAGCATTATTCATCTCAATTTTTCAAAGCTTATATCTTGAGCTAGAGAGCTCCGATCGCCGCACCGTTTGTAGCTACGCGTTTCATGTGAAGAGCTCTACAAAATCCACCCAAGAAACCTTCAAGGTAACCACGAAATTTTTCCAGTTTCTCTCCTCAAAATTTCGAGTATATAGGGTTTTTGGTTAAATGAGTTTTTGTGATTTTGGATGTTTAGGTTCACTTTAATCCTTGCTTAGCATTGGATTTTGACATCCAAATCTGTGGGAGAAGGTAAGAGCTACTAAACCCTTGTTAATTTATGTTTATTTGGAACCCTAGGTTGATTTAGGGTGATTTATATATATATAGTTTGATTATTGTGGCTTTGGGAGCTCTTGGAACTTATTTGTGCTTATTGGAGTGGATTTGAAAGCTTGGATTGTGATTGGAAGCTTGTTGGTGCTCATTTTGAGTTTGGGTGCATAAAGCGAATCGGCCAATGTATGATTTCGGTTTCCTCTATGTAGTATATAATATTCATGGACACATAGGCTAGTGACCAATAAGATAGGTTGAACTAAAATGATGGTTGGTGTGTTAAATATTGATGAATTGATGAATGTTGAGTTGATTGTGATGGGTTATAATGATATGATGATGTTAAATTATTGTATGAATTAGAAGTTGGTTTCTTATGATAATTGTGGTATTATGATTTATGAAATGGTGGATTTGATGGTGATTTTGATCATAAGTGTTATATAGTTGATGTTGAAAACTGATAATAGTGAAATGAGAAGGAAAATGTGGTAAGGTTAATGTATTATGCTATAACAGGTCCATTTTGATGAAAAAATGGAGTTTTGGATGGATTGGTATGATTTTGGTATGGGTATGGTAAGATAGGGTGGTAATTGAGAAGTTTGATAAAATTGAGTTTTTAGTGAACTTTGTTTGATCATAACTTTTGCCTCGGTTTTTGGAATTGATGGAAAATTATTTAGAATTAAAGATCTTTGAAAACTCTTTGAATCAGTATAAAGTTTGTGAAAATTGGAATTTTGTAGAGGAAGTTATGATCATTCAAAGTTGGTGTTAAAAATATGAAATTCTGCAAAGTTGCAGAATTTTATGATTTCTGATATGTGCGGATGCACACCCTTGTACGGGCGCACACCCTGCGAAAATTTTGATCTGTGCGGATGCGCGCACATATCTAAGGAAAAACTTCAACCTGTGCAGACGCACACATTGGGAAGGCTTGTCTGTCGAGGGCGCTGGCACGGGTTGTGCGAGTAAACAGATTCTTGTAAAAATTTACACATGTGCGTACGCACACTCCTGTGCGTACACACGCATTTTAAAACTCTCAGGAGTGTGCGCACGCACCGACCCTTGTGCGGGCGCACACATCTTGGTTCTCAAATTTCTTGTTTTCAACTATTCTACCTTCCCAACATGGTTGTAAGCTTCCTTAACACCATTTTAAGACTTTTGGGCCTAATTTTGAGTATTAGAACATGGGATATAACTTAAGGGTTCTAGTACATGATTTTGAGACAAGTTAGAAAACGGAGGCCTAGGTTTCTGACGTACTGAGGATGGTTTGATGTCACATGAAGGGTGTTGGATATAGAAGATGAGAAATTATGATTTGTTGATGTTCGGAAATTGAATTGTGAATAGACAGTGGTTGAGATGGGTCGGGGACTCGGATTGAGATGATGGATCTCTATATACTAAAAGATGCTTTTTGAAAACCACTGAATAATGATTTTCTGAGATTATGAGATGTTATGCGTCCGGGCAGGGGTTGAGGTTGGATCCCGCCTGTTCGAGGTAGCGGCGGCGGCGTAAGGGCGGTGGTTCATCCCGCTTGCGCTTAGATGTGAAGTCGGTGGCAATAGATCCCGCTCGCATCCCTTCGGATCTATAGGGCGTGCAGACGCCAGTACCTGGACAGTTATCCGGGCACTATATCTCGGGGGTTCCCATATGAGAAATCTGAAGAGCGACGTCTCCATGGAGATGTGTCGGGTTGGCAGTTGAACCGACAATGTGATATCACATCCATTAGGGCAGGCATTCATCATATGCATTTTCTATCTATTTGTATGCTTTGCTTACTTAAAATGGTTTGCCTAATTGAATAACATGCTTACTTACTATCTGCATTATTTGCCTTATATGCTTCTACTTGTGCTTTACTTGTATTGTACCTTATTTGTGTTTTTCTACTGGGATTGAGGAGGTTCGGAAGGCGGTGACGATGGGATCGCAATGAAGGATCGGTTGGTGAAGGTTATGGGACAGCGGTGTTTGGTTAGATTAGAAATCATCTAAGATAGATGACCTAGTTTAGTTAAGTTAATGTTGGTATTTTTATGCTTATCTGTTTTAGAATGCTTTAAACTTGAATTTTGTGATGGATATGGAGCTTAGGATTGCCTTTGGCATCTCGGGGTCTTATATCCTACATCACTGGGCCCTGTTACCATACTGAGAACCTCCGGTTCTCATACCATATCTTTGTTGTGTTTTTCAGATGTAGGTCGCAACCCACCTCAGTGAGTTGCTTTGGATGGTGACAGAAGCGGAGGATCTTGGATTCTTTTGGAGTCTTTTTGGTTTATGTTGTTTATACATCTCTCACTTTTGTATTCTGTCCTTGCCTAAAGGCTTGTATTTGAGAGAACAAAACTTGTTTAAGCTGTTTTCACTGTATGGTTCTGTATACTTGTATATGGCTAGCCGGCTTAAACTCCGCGAGTCGTGACTAGATTCCTATGATACTATATATTTATCTTTGTTATATCATGTCTGTTTCTTGTGCTTTAAGCTAGAACCTTCGTTAGTACGTTTTGCGCTTTGAAATTCTGTCTTTGAGCTATATCCTTCATCGGGCTTCTAGATTATACTATTCTTTCTATATATATTATATGTATGAGTTTAGAACTGTCGTAACCTTTGATTAACCTTTGCTTTACGACGCAAGGTAAAGCTTAGGCTAATTAGGGTGTTACAGGTGTTACAATAAATAGAGTGTGAAACTAACAACATATTAGGGATTAAACTGAAACAAAACGTGGGATAATCTACATAGACTCTAAGCAATATAAAATGAACTACTAGAAGCCTTACCTATAAATAAGAGAAGTCATACACTCGAAAAGAGAAACTTCCCTTCAACTCACAAATACACAAAGACTTTGAAGAAATTCTCATTTGCACTAATGCAAAGAAAGAAGATGGAGTATAAGGGCATTTAAGTGTTGGAAGCTAAGTCATTTGTTTTTAGGATGATAATGGGGTAGGGTGGGATGGGAGATGTTTCTCTGCTCTCTGTTCTTGCCCTTAGATTTGTTCTTTGTCCTGTCTCGATCTCCTCCATGGGAGAATATTGCCTCCCATATCTATTTTCGGTGGGGCCTTATTCTGCATCTCTTCGATAATCCTGATTGATCATTAATTTTTATAGAAGTAGAGTTACAAGTATTCATCCTATACAAAAATAGCAAAATTTTATACAAAATGCTAAACGACAAATGACAATTTCTTTCGAACTGACGCGGTGGGAGACACAACAGCAAGACAGAGTATAGAGTAGTAGACGAGGTGGAGGATGCAGCAGCAAAAAGGAGAATGGCTATGACAGCGAGAGTTGCGGGAAGGAGAACGGGTACACCCTTAAAGAGGAGAAAGAACGCCGTGAACAGAGAGAACGGCACCGTGAGAGGTGATGGTGTGTGGTGAGAAAGGAGAATGGTGATGTAGTGGCTACAACGAAGTTCGATAGAATACGAACAGTATTAGGAATTTCTGAATTGAAGAAAGGTTATTAAATTGAGGATTAGAAATTTAGAATTTGTCTTTATAACATGTAAAATGACTAAAAAATATATATAAGAAATAAATTATTGAAAACAATTAAATAAATTTATAAATTTTAAGTCTCCACACATGTCTTAGAGAATTTTTGCCTCCGTCTTTATTTTTGCGTAAAAAATTTTCCACAATTAACTTCCCATTTGAGATGATCCCCACATAGATTCCTACGCCTCCTAGAGTTTTATCATCCCTATTTGTTTTATTATTTCATTTCATTCCCAGACTAGTTTTCAATTCTTTTTAAGTTTTATTCTTCATTTATTCATTATTTTTCCAGTATTCAAACATTTCATTTGTTATTCGAACTTTTAAGTACATTACAAATTTAATGTTTGATCTTGTTATTTCTCAAACATTTTTTAAGATTTCTATTTGTAAGTTGTGTCCAAAAAAAAAATAAAGTCGTTTCTTTTCAATTAACTGTATAGTATTTGATTTGAAGTTTAATTTATAATCAATAAGTCCTTGGGTCAAAATTCTGTGAAAGAAGTTGTATTTATTTTTCGATTTGAGATTATGGATACAAGTCATCTTCTATTAAGTCGAAAAACCAAAATCCAAACAAATCAATTATATTTATATCAATGATTTATATTTAAAAAGTATTCTGCGAATTAAGTTAGTTATTTTTTTATAAGATTATTAAAAAAAAGGCTAAAATCATGTTAATTTGTTTATTATTTCTAATAATAAGTCAATTTTTAAAGATTATTGTGTTCTTTATTTTTTTTTTAAATGCATTAGCATTCCCCGTCTAAAATAACAAAAATGACCAAACATTACAAAGTGGAAGTAATAATAATTTGTAATTCCTATGTACGGAATTGGGAATGTTTTAAGAAACCATCTTAACAAACACTAAAAATGTCTTTTTTTTAAGATATTTATGTGTTGTGTTATTATTGGACATCTTTATTAAATCAATTAATAATTTTATTTTTTAATAAACCAGAACAAAATCGGTTTATTATAATAACAATAATAAACCTAATTATCTGCATTATAATTATTAGATCCAGTTTGATCCGATCGAATTACACAATCTAAATCGAATATCTTTAAATTTTTTTATAAAAAGACAAATATATTTCTGACATTTTGTTTTGCAGACATTTAAATTTCTAAAAATTTAAAATACAATTAGATCCCTATAAAAAATTGGATTTTTGTTATTATTATAAAATAAATCGATTTTATTCTAATTTGTTAAAAAATTGAAAAATAACCGGTTCATTAATACGCCGAATAATAATGCGGCATGTAAGCGTCTTTATAAAAAGACGTTTTACGCGTCTTTATAGAAACATTCCCTATGTTTTAATGGGTTAGGTTGGGTTGGACTCGAATTTCATGCTTGTTTGAATGTCATTAAATTGATAAAAAAATATTTTTTTAAAAAAATTTATCTTTTAGTGTATTTAATAATTTTTTAATAGTAAAAGTAAAAGTACTAAAAAATAAAAAAATATTTTTTTAAAAAAATCACAATTTACAATTTTTTTAAAAGATTTTTTATTTCAAAAAGACAATAAATTTATTTAGATGAAATTGGTTGGTCCATAATGTACTACAAGCAAAAGGGTACTTTGGATTATACCAATAGAAAAGTAAAACAACAATTAGGAATTGAAGAAAAGGTAAAATAGGTTCATATGAGAGTTTCACGCTTCATGTAAGAGACGTCTCTCCTCAGTCATACGACAAGCTTTTTCATATATTTCCACTGATAATTTTTTTCGATTTTCAAAGGTAGCAGCATTCCTTGCTCTCCAGATGTACCAAACAAGGTTCGCAGCAAGCTCCTTCTTCTTTTGAGATTCTCGGCTTCTATTCAAAGATTCCATAAAGATAATCACCATATCCATGACTCCATAGCTTCTATTCAGTAGTAGAAGTCCTACAAGATCCCATGCTTCAACCATGTTTTAACATCTCCAAAGAAAATAGTGTACCGATTTCTCTATAGCATCACAAATTGGACAGATAGGATTTACATTTTAAAAGGGTGTTTTTCAGGTTCTAAAACTCAGTCCATAATTATTTTGATCTGCACTATTTTGGCAGAAATTCTTGAGGTGAATAAAAAACTGGAACACTATTTCATATCCTGAAACCACCAAATATTCTCCAAATTTCTTCTTTTGTCATGTAATTTTATCTTCACCTTACTGTATAGAAGTTTCTAGTATTGCATATGCACCTGCTAGATTAAATAGTTAAGTAATTGTGATCTGTTCTCATTGAGCATTTGGTAGAATTAACTCGAAAACTCAAGTAGATTGATAGTTCAGATTAGGCTGGAATGATAATTCGTGCGAACTAAGCTCTATAAGCGAGTGGTCTTCTATTATCACTAAATTTCCTCCCAAATTTTCAGAAATGCCCTTTTCTAACATCTTTTGTCCTTCCATAATACTTCTCTATCCCCATGACGGATTGTATCCCATTTTCACATTTAGAAAGTTGGAATATTTAAAATATCTGCTCTTGAAGACCTTGTGGACTAGAGAGTGAGTCTGAGAAAATAGTCTCCAACCTTACTTAGCTAACATAGCCAGGTTAAAAGCTCTTAAATCCTTAAAATTCAGTTCTCTCTGTTATTCTATTCTTTATGAAATTTGCCATTCAACCCAATGCATTCTTCATTCTGTGTCTCTCTGGCCCCGCCAAAATCGCATCATTGCTTTCTGAATGTCTTCGAGAAGTGATTATGGAAGTTTAAAATAACTCAGCATATAAATTGGTATAGCCGTTCTAATTGCCTTGATCAAAACCTCTCTTACACTAGACGAGAGTAATGAGCGCTTCCAATGTTGAAATTTTTTATTCACCTTGTTCTTAATATAGTTAAAAGTAGCATTTTTGGACCTATGAAATGTTGTCAGAAATTCCAAATATTTATCTTGATGCCCAACATTAGCCACTTGTAGAATCAAAGCCAATTGCTCCTTTACATGGATAGGTGTATTTTTGATAAAAAAAAAAAGACCGAAGACTTATCAAGATTAATCATCTGACCACTAACCTTCTCATAGTTCTGAAGGATTCTAGTTAAACTGAGATAGTCTTGCTCTGTAGCTTTACCGAATAAAATTGAATCGTCTGCAAAGAATAGATGATTGATTCTCAGACACCTAGGATTAAGTTTCAAACCAGAAAAAACCTACTCCTATTCTCCCTTATAGAGCAGATGGGATAATCTCTCTACACAAAAAAGAAAAATATATGGCGATAAAGGATCACCTTGTCGCAATTCCCTACATGGTTTAAAATAACCATGTAGTTGTCCTTCTACAGTAACAGAATATGAAATAGTCATCACACACTCCTGAATCCAATTCAACCATAGATTGCAAAAACCCAACTTTCTCATAATAATCCAAACAAAGTCCCACTCAGTTCTATCATACGCTTTGCTCATATCCAGCTTCAGAGCTAATTCATAACATCCACCATTCTTGTTCTTAAGAAAATACATGAATTCATAAGCAATTAGAATTTCATCACTGATTAGCCTACTATTTAAAAAGTCAGTTTGATTATCACTAATTACTCTATTCATGATATGTTGTATACAATGAGCAAGAAATTTGAAAACTATTTTGTAAAACATACTACTTAAGCTGATAGGCCGAATATGCTTCATAGTAGTTGAATTCAGAATCTTAGGAATAAGACAGATATTTGTATGATTAAAGACTTTAGACATTTTACCTCCAGAGAATAAACTTTTGATCGCACAATTAACAACTCTCTGAATTATTTTCCAGTAATTTTGAAAAAACTTCATTGTGAAACCATCCTTTCTCGGGGCTAAAAAAGGATTAATAGAAAATAAGACTGTCTTGATCTCTTTTTCAGTAATCAGTTTTGTCAGTTCCCTGTTAGTATCTTCAGAAATTTTGACTGGAATATTCTGAATAACATCATCAGGCTCTTTTGGGTTAGAGGAAGTAAACGAGTTATGAAAGTAAGATTGAGCAACTGCAGCTATTTTATCAGTGTTTAAAGCTGTATTTTCATCTTCATCCTCCAAATACTGAACCTTATTTCTCCGGCTTCTATTCTGAAACTTAAGAGTGAAAAAATCGAGTATTTCTATCCCTCCAATGCAGCTATTAAACTCTCAATTTTTCTTTTCAATCACTCTTCTTGTTCGATAGCATCCTCTAATTTAGCTTGAAGGGTTCAGATTTTATGACCATTAGCCCCATTCTCTTTCTCCTTTACTGTAGTCTGACCTAACTCACGTATCTACATTAGTGAATTAGTGAAGCTAGTTTTCTGCCACTCTACCAATTTATGGTGGCATGCATTGAGTTTCTCTACCAACCGATACATTGGCAAGCCTATCACCCTTTGGTTCCAAACATCTTTGACAATATTAGTAATCTCCACGTTATCACACCATCTCTCTTGGAACTAAAAGAGTCTCTTTGTTCTCTTTTTTTCTCTCTCTGAACTAAGTGACAAAGGACAGTGGTTAGAACCTGATTCATCCAGGTGTACCACAAAACTTGATGAATGCTCATCTCTTTATTATTGGTTAATCAAAACTCTATTGAGCTTCTCCTTGACAAAGTTATCTCCAAATTGCCTATTACTCCAAGTGAATTTTTTCTCTTCATACCCTATATCCACCAAACCTCCATCATTAATGAAATGCTATATAGATATGGAAAATTTAGTTTGGCCTCCCTCTTTTTCATGGTTAACCTAGATAACATTAAAATCTTCAATCATAATCAATGGATCATCACCTTCTCATATCACCTGCCTCAGATGTGAAAACTGTTGCTCTCTAGCTTGGTCATCTGTACTCAAGTGCACTCCAATAATTACCCTTCATCTACCATCTGCCTTTTGATCCTTTCATTCAAATTCGATAAAGAAATTATCATAGTTTTTAATATCTACCGTAGCTGTTCCCTTCCATGCAACCATCAGCCCAGCCAAACCAATAGGATCCATTGTGAAAATTGAATTAAAACTCACCCTCATCATTATGCCTTCCACAGTCAAGACATTATTCTTTGTCTCACACAAGAATAATATCTCGGGAGAATGAGATCTAATAATCCCTTTCATGTTGTGAATTGTCAAAGGTTTCTCCAAACCTTACAATTCTACATTAACATCTTCATGGATCCTTGGGTGCAAGGGTGGCAAACGGACCGAAATCCGTCGGGTTAGTCCGCGTAACCCACCAAAAAAGGCAGGTTGGGTTGGAAATTTGAAACGGCCAAACATAAAAAGCCTGTCTAACCCGCGCCGCCTAATCCGTGGGCTTTGGTGGGGCAGGGCGGGCTTCCTCGGCAGGCCAAGCATTTTTTTGTCAGGACCATTTTTTACAAATTTCTATGATATTATTGATCTACAAGAGGATAAAGATGATAATTGAAGATGTTTTAAGTTATATTTCGAATTATGTTTTATGTTTGATTGATTATAAACTTGAAGATGTTTAATTATATATTTTGGACAATGTTTGTTTTGCTTTGGACAATATTGGTTTTATTATTTTATTTCAAAAAACATGGTTTATGATTATATTTATTACATATTTAAAATTATAAAGACTTTAATGTTTGTGAATTTAGAAATTATAATTTTTTTATATGTTTAGAAATTATAAATTTATTGAAATTGTTGTGAAATTATATATATTGTTTAATATTTAATGGTTTATATAAAAAAAGAGATTTGGCGGGCCAACCAGCTCACCGTTAAGTGAGACGGGAGAAGAATTCAGGATCGCCTCACTAGCGGGTCGGGGTGGGCCAACCCGCCAGATGGCGGGCTTTTGGTGGGGCGGGAGCGGGATTCCCCATTTGCCACCACTACTTGGGTTCCCATTGTGGGTTGGCACTCTCTCCTTCTTCGACTTGCCTAATATTATTCTTGCAATACTTCTTCAATAGAGCATTCTTCCCTAAACCTCCAGTTCTCCTTCTAATCGCATCTACTAATCTATAAACTCTTTCTTCTCGAGTCAAATATTTTAAACTTTGTCTTCTATGACCTCTTGAATTTTTCTTCGTCAGAAGAGCCAACAGAGAATAAACATTTCCTATTTTGTGTTAAAGGATTGTCATTCTCATTTGTCAGCTCACCACTATCCAAACCAGCATCAGTCAGTCTTCTATGCCCTGATCTTCATTCTCTTTCAGCACTAATATCTTGTTATTGCCTTGAATTTCCTTTTCTGGTTTATTTTGACAATTGTTATCACTCATTGAGAGACTCGTGAAACTCTTAATGACGCTAACCTAAGTAGGCTTCTTCAGTCTTTGTTGACTATTCTGATTGAACAATGAATAATTAGAGTTAAAGTTTTCTTTCAGCTCTCTAACCCTTATTCATATTTGATCTGCTCACAGCCAAGGCCCCCATCCCTCCTCTTCTTCCTTATAGTAGTTGAATCCTCCAAAAATTTGTTGCATCCTTTCACTTCATGTCCTAGAAATCTACAATAATAACAAAAATTGCCAATATGTTCGTATTTCAGTTGTAGTTCTATCACCTTCTAATTTTTGCTTGCAATTTTCATAATCCTCTGAAGAGGTTTGGTGACATCCATCATGACCTGAATCTTCAAAATGCTTGCATCTTTTTCCCTTATTTCAAACAAGTCAGCAATAACCTTGCCAATCACACCCCCACTTTCCTCCTGAGTTCTTGGGTTTTGTATTGCTTCGGTAGTCCCCAAAATTGAATCCAAATAGGGACAAGAGATAATTCCTTTTCTATGATATGAATTTTCTTCTGCCACCTTCTCATATTCAAAATGTAAGTTTTGAATGTCCACGAAACTCCTCTTTCAATACATAACAGATCTGTTTCACTTTCAAAGAAAAATTGAAAAATATTACCTCCATGATCCAGCACCTTAAATTCCTCTGGTTGTCTCTAGATTGTATATAGTATTAATTCTAATGTATCAGCATTGAATTAGCGATCAACTAGTAATCTACCAATCAGGCTACATGAGTATTTGTCTAGACTCTCCTTAACATTCTCATCTCCAAACCTCACCACCTCCTCTTCTCATAAATGGTGATGTTGACTAGAACAACTCTGATTAGCAGTAGTCCCTGCTATTGAGACTAGGCTAGAATTCAATGAAAAATATTCATAGAATTTTTTAGAATAGGATAACTCTACAAACTCTAGCAGAGTAGTAAAAAGACCCTAGCTGTGCTAGGACTAAGTTTGAATTTATATAAACAAGCTCTTTGGAGCTATTAATTTCGTTAAAAAAATATGTTTTTCACATAATAAATAAACAAAAAAGTATTTTTATATTATTATACCCAAATATAATTAATAGATAAAAAAAATTTTGCATAAAATATCAAAACATAAAATTACTTTTACTTTTCTATAAGATCTTTTAAAAAAATATATCTCAAAAAAAATTTCTTAAAAATTCATCCAAACAAGTTCTTCATTAGATTAGGCCTAACATTTTTATTAAATTTTTTTAACATTTAATTCGATTAGTACTACTATCCCAAAAAAATAATTAAAAGAAGTGACTTGACTACATAATTGTGAGGGTAAATGACCTTTATAAACCAAATATATGCTAATTTTACATGAATTCCCCAAAACAAAAAATATTACGTGGTCCATGCATATTCCTATGTAAATCGAATTCATTGAATTTAAATTAGTCTAAGTTGTACTAAGTCGAATCAAGATGATTCAAATTACGTGGCGCACTACTAAATCGAATTAAGTCAATTTGATTTACAAACTCTTAGTAGATCGAATTTAACAAAGTCGATTTATACTCAATAGTGGCTAGTGGTAAATCGAGTCCACTAGGTTCGATTTACTATGCAGTGATCCATATATATAAATCGAGCTGAATTAATTCAATTTAATATGATATTAACATGTATAAATACGAGTTGAACATGAATTTCTCATCATAGTGGGACTCACAATTGCTAATGATGAGAGTTTTTTAGTTTTGGTGCACTATAAAGGGTCAATTAAGAAAAAAACATGATCTGGAATTAAATTTACTGATAAGGATTCGCTGAGTATTTTTTTCAAACCTTCAACGAGTTTCATCGAGTTTCAAAATACTATAATCCAAAAACTAGGGTTGTATGGCGTGAAACGGTGGAGAAGTTATTCTATAAAATTTTGATTTCCGTGTTGCGCGATGATATGTACAATTCTTTCGTCATAAGTAGTGACGAAGATTTGCAAGTTTTATTCCATTGTTGTCGTCAGTTTTCCGAGGTGATGACATCTGAGCTATTAGCCAAACTTGTAGATGTGGTCTGCAGTTCAGGAGGTTCGAATTGGAATCCTCAATCCTCAGTAATGCCAGCCTGCTCTAGTTCAATGCCTCTTGGTGCCTCGTCATCTATGCTGGTGATTGCACCTGAGGCAATTTTGGTTGCATCTCCATCCTTCGTAGCTGATCTAAACCGCATTTGTGATGGAGAAATAGGTGATACTCGACCCTTCGGTGACTTTGCAATTGCGATGGTCAGTACTCCTATTATTGTCCCAATTTTCAGAGAGGGTAGAGCACCAGATGGTGTCGAAGATATACCGCGGGATGATGATGATAATGATGTGAAAAGTTACAAATTCTAACCAAACATGTTATCACAACTCATCAACATACTTAGTTATCCCTCATCTAACATGCATTTGTAGTTTCAATGTTCTCATGAATTACTACCCCTAAATCAATATTCTAACTACTATTTGAAGTTTACAAATTATAATAATCAAGTTCTAAGCAATTTAATATTACTAACAATTCTTTATTTCTTAAAGAAAATAAATTAAATTAAATTTCATTCACTAACCTCTTCATGGACGCTACTAGTAATATAGGTGACTCGTCCAACCCGATAAATTTGATTTGGGTCATCTTCTATTTTCACAATTTCAATCTCTTAGTATAGATTTCCATTGTTAATATAGAATTTTTGTTTTGGGTAAATTTGGTATGGTGAAATATAATTCAAAATAAGTGAATTTGAATTCCTTATATAGCGATATATATGCTAAATCGAATTTATATGTGTCGATTTGCATTGGAACACGATCACTTGTAATTCGAATCCATTTCATTCGAATTATTGTTGGTGTAATTCGAATTTATTCAATTCGATTTACTATGTGCTACAATACCATAAGCTGAATCGAATAAGCTGTATTGAATTACTATGAATGGGTTAATACCATAAGTATTTTGCATTTCATTCGTTGCTAAATCGAAGCTACTTATTTTGATTTACCCTAAACCCTACTAATTCGAATTATATTAATTTGATTTAGTACTATAAAGTTTAAATCAAATTTAATGAATGTAATGTTTTTTATTAATTTTAAAAAATTCATGTAATATTAAAATGGGGTAAAAAACACAAATAAACCATGGAAGGAAACTTGTTACATGAATAAGCCAAATAGAAAAGTGACTCACGAATCAGCCAAAGCCTATTTCTATATAATTCGAACCTAATAGGTTCGAACTTCATAGCTATAATTCGAACCTAATTGGTTTGAATTACTCTTCATTTCGTGGCTCAAATAATTCGAACCTAATTGGTTCGAATTACTTTACATTTGGCTCAAATAATTCGAACCTAATTGGGCGACTACTAATTCGAACCTAATTGGTTCGAATTACATGCAATTGTGGTATAAAAGGAGTTCGAATCAAGCAAATTCGAACCACTTCTCATTTCTCATACCCCACTAAATCCCAGAGAAAACGACCCAGATTTGATCCAAGAAATAGTTGAATCGAGGACTCAGCTTATGGGGGACGATCCTGAAAGGCTGTACCGGTTGGACGGGGTTGCTCATATAGTCGGGGTGATCAAGGACGAGGTTAGTACATAGAAAACTTTGTGCACACGGTTTATTTGAGTTAGTGGTTTTGCCTGTGGTTTTAGTGGTGGTGCTAATTGGAAATGGTTTATGTTAGAGGTTTTGCATGCGGTTTAGTTGGTGGTTTTATATATGGTTGTGTTAATTGTTTATGTAAGTGGTTTATGTTAGCGGTTTATGTTAGGTGGTATTATTAGTGGTTTATGTTAGGTGGTATTGTTAGTGGTTTATTGTAGTGGTATTGCAAATGGTTTATTTTAGTGGTTTTGCATGCGGTTTGGTTGGTGGTTTATGATAAGTGGTTTTTTGTAAGTAGTTTATGTAAGTGGTTTATTGTGTTAGTTTTTTTTTTTTTGCTTACCAGTATTGTATGTGGTTCTAATAATGCGGTCCATTTAATGCGCAGCCACAGCGATGCATCAGGAGCATGCGTCGGCAACAAGGCATGCCACTCGATGAGCGTTATGTTCCATACTTGCAGATGGCCGGTTTATACCATCTCGCTAGGCTCAACGATAGATGGTATCGGTTAGATGAGCCCCTTGTCAGCGCCTTTATCGAGCGGTGGCGTCCTGAGACGCACACCTTCCATATGCCCTTCGGAGAGTGCACCATCACGCTTCAGGACGTGGCGTACCAGTTAGGGTTGGCAGTGGACGGGCGTTATGTCAGCGGTTGCCTTACAAATTTTCATATGTATATCGAGGGCGGACGTCCAGTTTGGGTGTGGTTCGAGGAGTTGCTTGGAGTGATTCCTC
>NC_029781.3:93585014-93593089 GCF_000817695.3 Arachis duranensis
CATACAGCTTGCCATGGAAAGGAGTAAGAAGGATTGGATGAAGACAGTAGGAAAGCAGAGAGGCGGAAGGGACAAAGCATCTCCATACGCTTATCTGAAATTCTCACCAATGAATTACATAAGTATCTCTATCTTTATTTTATGCTTTATTCATAAATCATCTATAACCATTTGAATCTGCCTGACTGAGATTTACAAGATGACCATAGCTTGCTTCATACCAACAATCTCCGTGGGATCGACCCTTACTCGCATAAGGTTTATTACTTGGACGACCCAGTGCACTTGCTGGTTAGTTGTGCGAAGTTGTGATAAAGAGTTGAGATTGCAGTTGAGCGTACCATGTTGATGGCGCCATTGATGATCACAATTTTGTGCACCACTCATATAGCCGGGGTGATCAAGGACGAGGTTAGTACATAGAAAACTTTGTGCACATAGTTTATTTGAGTTAGTAGTTTTTCCTGTGGTTTTAGTGGTGGTGTTAATTGGAAATGGTTTATGTTAAAGGTTTTGCATGCGGTTTAGTTGGTGGTTTATGCTAAGTGATTTTTTGTAGGTGGTTTTATATGTGGTTGTGTTAATTGTTTATGTAAGTGGTTTATGTTAGCGGTTTATGTTAGGTGGTATTGTTAGTGGTTTATGTTAGGTGATATTGTTAGTGGTTTATTGTAGTGGTATTGCAAATGGTTTATTTTAGTGATTTTGCATGCGGTTTGGTTGGTGGTTTATGATAAGTGGTTTTTTGTAAGTAGTTTATATAAGTGGTTTATTGTGTTAGTATTTTTTTTGGCTTACCAGTATTGTATGTGGTTCTAATAATGCGGTCCATTTAATGCGCAGCCATAGCGATGCATCAGGAGCATGCGGCGGCAACAAGGCATGTCACTCGATGAGCGTTATGTTCCATACTTGCAGATGGCCGGCTTATACCATCTGGCTAGGCTCAACAATAGATGGTATCGGTTAGATGAGCCCCTTGTCAGCGCCTTTGTCGAGCGGTGGCGTCCTGAGACGCACACCTTCCATATGCCCTTCGGAGAGTGCACCATCACGCTTCAGGACGTGGCGTACCAGTTAGGGTTGGCAGTGGACAGGCGTTATGTCAGCGGTTGCCTTACAGATTTTCATATGTATATCGAGGGCGGACGTCCAGCTTGGGTGTGGTTCGAGGAGTTGCTTGGAGTGATTCCTCCTCCGAGCCAGGTTCAGAAGTTCGCAGTTAACTGCACCTGGTTCCAGGAGACTTTCGAAGAGTGCCCCGAGGGAGCCGATGAGGAGACTGTGCACCGATTGCTCGTGCCTATATCATGATGTTGTTAGGCACTCAGTTGTTTGGAGACAAGTCCGGCAACCGCATTCACATCAGATGGCTTCCCTACGTTGATAGGCTTGAGGAGATGGGTTCCTACAGTTGGGGGTCTGCTGCATTGGCTTGGTTGTACCAGTGCATGTGCCGAGTGGCAAACAGACATGTGGTTAAGTTAGCGGGCCCACTACAGCTACTTCAGTCCTAGATCTTCTGGCGCTTTCCCAGGTTTAGGCCTGCTGGGTATGATATGTGCAGCTGGCCTTTGGCATCGAGGTATGCTACTCGCACTTTTATATTTCAAGTTAAGATAGATATTCTTCATGCACGCTTGTAGTGTATTACAAATATGTCATACTTCTGATTAACCATCACACCCATGTGCGCTACAGGTGGTCAAGTTACAGCCATTCCTACAGCGAGAAGGGTCCTAGAGTATAGAGCACGCGACTGAAGATAGACATGTTGCAGCCCAGGGATGTGAGTGTTGTTCCTGTCATACTTTTATTTGAATAACTAGACATCAGATGTTTCTGTATTATAAGAGTTGGCGTGACAACATAGCTATTTTTCTGTGCAGTTTATCTGGATGCCGTATAGCTCCCCCGATGTACTTCAGGTTGTGCATCCGGAGGCGTTGGAGCCTCGCACACGGCACTTTGGCAGTCTGTCACGTCGCTTATATACTTTTCCGTTGTAGAGTGGCATCAGGTAGATAGGGTTCTACCTCAGTTCGGTGGTGTGCAGCCCCTTCCACGTCCCGCCCTTAACATCAACTTTCTGATGTCGAAGGACGGGAGAGGCGGTGATCGTTGGTTTCTGTCTGTATTACGGAATTGGCATACTCTTTGGGAGACCCGTGCGGACCACATCCTCCGGTTCGATGTTGTTGCCGACCCTGGACCTTCGCACGCCTTTCTAGACTGGTGGAGTCGGCATGGAAAGAGGTTCTTATCACCCGAGTTTGATCTGGGGGATCCGAGGGGCGTTCCTATTCTTGTCGAGGCATCACAGAGGGGTCCTGGGCGAGTTCCCGACATGGATCGAGTCGACGACGTCCCTAATGGCGACGGGTTAAAAAGAGAGCTCGTGTCGGGACACGACGGAGCCAGCGTGAGTGGAGGTGGGTAGAACAGGCTATCGACGAGGCTAATGAGGCAGGTAGGGGTGGTCGTCGAGGACGAGGGCGTGGAGGCAGACGGAGGGCACCCGTTGCGGGCCAGGACCATGGTGAGGCTGGTGGCCTTGGTGGACAGGGGCACGCCACCGGAGATCCTGCTGCCCATGCTGAGGCTGGACTTGGGGAGGTGCCGCTGGGAGATTACTTTGTTGGAGTTTCCCCTTACGACCACACACCTCAGGAGAGTACGCCATGGGTGAGTCCAGGCAGCACGTTTTCAGACTTACTTGCCAGTGTTGGGTTTGATGGGGATCTTGGATCCCCCTTCTTTGATGACATCAGTGCCATGATGCATGATGATGAGGCTGTCCTGGGCGGAGTCAGACGACAGGGACACAGGCAGTGTTAGATGTCGATCTGAATGAGCCGCCCTCCGTGTCTCCTCCTCAGTATTTCGCTTTGGGTGGTACCCCAGCGTCGACACATACTGCTAAGTCACATTCAGTTGCCGGGCCGTCCTTATCCCGACCGGTACATGTCCAGCCTAGGACGCCTGCACAGCCAGCCCGCAGGACGAGGACGAGGACGAGATCGAGGATGAGGAGCCGCCTATCCGGAGAGGTCAGAGGACACGGGTTCCACGTCGTTGCTTCACGGGGTCGCACCTTTTTAGATGATTTATGTGCCGAGTTGTATGTTACCCATGTTGGTCTATGTATTTTGTTACCAGTGTTACTTCGTATCCACCTTTACATGTATGTCTGTGTTACTCTGAAAATATCTGTACTTAGTATTTTGATGTTATTTAATTGCCGCATCATGTCTTGATTAATGTAACTCGTACACTAATTTATTCCCATGCACGTAACGTATTCAGCTCTGTTCCTTACTAATTTGAACCATCTTGGTTCAATTTGCATTTAAAGTAATTCGAACCAATTAGGTTCGAATTATTTGAGCCACGAAATGAAGAGTAATTCGAACCTATTAGGTTCAAATTATAACTATGAAGTTCGAACCAATTAGGTTCGATTTACGTTCAAATAGAGTTCGAACCTATTAGGTTCAAATTATATAGAAATAGGTTTTGACTGATTCGTGAATCATTTTTCTATTTGACTGATTTGCGTAAATTTTTTCTCTCCTTGGCTTATATCAATGATTTGCCCTATTAAAATGTGTTTGGTATATGCATGTGATTTACCCTAATTGTGATGAGTTATTAAAACGATGTTTTTGGTTTGATGGAACCTAGTAGCTAGGAATTCATTCTCATTCTCACATCACATGTGATGTCCTGAATAGGCATGGCATAGATCTTTTTCAAATTTTATATCTCTATTGAATATTTGAACCTGACAAAACCATTTACCAACACTATGCTAAGTATAGATGTTTTTATTATTGTTCTGTTGCAAAATCTCATCATTCCTCGTTACACAACTTTTAGTAGTCTATTATATACATGGTTGTAAAAAGCTGAATCAGACCGATCGGTTCAATTGAAAATTGATAATCTGAATTCTTAATCAGTCCAGTTTAATTTTTAGACCACCATATAAAAATAAAAACCGATGTAAACCAATCAAAAATCAGTATGAACTAATCTAACCAAATTGCTTAAGAAAAAATTCCAAAATTAATGAAGATACAGTTTGAACTTAAGTCCTAACCTAAGTCCTTTTTAATACTGCATACTTCTCTTATTACTAAATTATATTATTTTTTAATATTTTATATGTTAATTATTAATTATATAGTAAAAATGTATAGTAATTGTTTTTAGATTTTATTTTAATTTTATACTCACTTATATTTAAATTAATTATATTTTTTATAATAATCGCCTAATCGAATTATAACTTGTTGATTATAAGTTATTGAAATTTGATTATTTTTTAAATATTAGTAAATATATGTATTTTAAATTTTAATTTTAGATTTTTATCTATTTTATATTTTTTATTTATATAAGATTGGTTCTACTAACTCAACCGGTGACTCATTTTGACAGAAAGAAACGTTTCTCAATAATAGGAAAGCCAAACGGCACTTACAAATTTCAAAGAAATATCAATTCTACATAGATAACAAGAAGACAGATATCCTATGTATTGAACTAAAATCTGATAACAAGCCCAACATTCGATTCCTAAAAATTTTAAAAAGAAGAAACAGAGATCAAACAGAATCTCATTTGTTTCTAAATCTACACATATGTGCTGCAAGCCAATAAGATACATCTTCTTCTTCTCCATATAAATCTAAATATTTTTTTAATCTGAAAGTTTTTCTGTAAACGAAACCATTTCTTCATCGAGTTTTTCTTCAAGATTTGTATCATCAGAACACTACCAACAACCATAACATGAACCAAAATGCCACCACAAACAAAGGAAAAAACCACAGATGGATTATACAAACAGGAACACAGAGCTAAGCTCAGGTCCGAAGGAAATTATTTTAGATCTAGATCTGGATCTCAAATCTAGATCTCTAAAAGAAAAGCAGAAAACAGAAATTAAAGCAAGAACTAGGAAGACAAAGAAAAAAGAGAGGAGAAGTTGAAGAGGTGACGGAGCAGAATGGGTGGAGGTGAATGGAGAACAGAACCAGAGGAGAAGGAGAAAGGAGGAGGAAGAAGGGGAGGCGGAGGAGACGAAAAGAGAGAAAAGTTAAGAAAACAAGAGCAAAGGAGAAGAGGTAGGGGGAGATAGGAGTATCGGAGGGCCACCGCAGCCTAGATTGAGGCGGCGGCAGCGGTCCTCAAAGGAAATTTTAGGGTTTACCTCAACGGAAGAGAGAGAAAGAGAATCCGCCAGAGTAATGCGCGATATGCTTAACAAATTTTTAACCAGTGACTCATTGGTTGAACTAATATAAATCAATAAATTAGTAACATAATCAGTTTAATTATCGGTTCAATTCTGATTACTATGATATATATGGTTCACAAATATCTTTTTTATAGAGTAATCAACTTTTTAAAAAAATTTTACTGCAAAATAATTAAATTTTTTTATACTAGAATGGTTCGTAAATAAACTTTTTCACATAATACGAAAATCAGCTTTGTACTTTTGTTTTCATTCGTATTTTTATTATAAATGTAAATATAATCAAGTTTGTATATATATTATTTATAAATTTTGATAATTAATCTGAATCTAATTTTGATTATATTATATATAAAATTTTATTATAAACGAGATTATGAAGCTATCTTGTATTATGGGTAACTACTTTTTATGTCTATAAAACATAGTTAAATTCTTATATTATATTAAAATTAAGTAAGCATATATAATTCACCTTCAAAAACACCTTAAAAAGTGAAGGTTATTTCAGACTGATAAAACCAACGATCTCGAGACCATATATTTTTCATTGAATTGATATAAAAAATTATAATAGGAATATCTGGTACATATTATTTTAATTAGATTTAATAAATTATATTAATATACACAAAAATAAAAATAATGACCCAACAAAAATGTGATCTCTCATATGGAATGCTGGTCTAAATAAGAATAAACTATCACAAAAAAAAAAATAGACATTGACAAAAATATCTTAAAAAAATCAAAATGATGAAAGAATTCTCAAAAGAATTAAAAGTATGAAAAAATACTTTTTTATATGTAAACAACTTATGTATTTGTTTTGAATTTTTTAAAATATTTTATATAAAATACATAAAAAAACTAGAGCAAAATTTGATATATAAGTTTTTTTTTTAAATTTGGCCGTTTACTAAAAAAATACCCACTTAGCATAAATTAAAATCATGAAATTTTAAGGAAAAAATATATTTTTTTCTAATTATTCTTATAAAAAATACCAAAATAGCATCAAACTATAATGTCATATATAATACATATTAAAATATAAAATATATATTAAAAATAAATTAAACTACATATATTTTTATATCCGAATATATATTGACTTTTTTTTCATATCGTAATTTTTATACATAAAATAAAAAATTCTATGATAAAGAGATTTGTGGATGCATAGAACGGAGAGAAGATCTTGATCTTATTTTAAAATAAATAAAAATAAAATGATATATGATATGTAATAATTATCTCAACCATTCATCAAAGAGAATATTTTTCTTTTCATCATTTCTCCTCTCCCCCAAAGCATGCACTTATATAAAATACTTGATTTTTAAAAATTTTTTAAAGATAAAATATATTTTTTATTTTTAAAATTTATCAAAAATTTTAAAAATATTCCTAAGTCTTATTTTATTTTAGTTTTGTCTCTGAAACTTTTTATTTGTATCAAATATAAATAAATTTTCAAAAATTTTAAAACTAATTTAGCGATAATAGATGACAATTATGACTGATTTGTTTGTGTTAAAAATTGATCTTGTAAAATTATTATTAAATTAGTCCAAAAATTTTTAAAAGTTAGTCACCAGAAATATATTTGATGCAAATAAAATTTTTTTTGGATAAAATTAAAATAAAATAAAACTTAGTAATATTTTTAAAATTTTTAATAAATTTTAAAGACAAACAATATATTTTATCTTTTTTTTAAAATAAATATTCTAATGAAGACTCTATTATTGTCTTTATATAAAGATGTTTTATTTTAATAATTAGATGATAAATTATAAATTTAATTTTATTATATTATAAAAATATTATCTTTATCTAAAAGTAGCATTATTAATTTTTTTAAATTGTTACTTTTTTATAAATTACATTTTTAAAGTATGATTAAATAAATATTTTGTAAAAAAATATTCTTGGCATCCTTTTTTGAACAAGTGTTTTTTAATATTTTAAAAGTATTTTTGTCATTTCTATATCTTTAAAATATTTTTGTTAACATCTAATTAATCATTTGAAAAGTATTTTTAGTGATTTATTCTATCTATAAATTTAGGGTTTAGTAATATGTACTCTAAAGTATATAATAAATTTATCATTAGTATAATATCTTAAATTTTTTATTTAATAAATATAAAATAAATATATTAAAATTTAGAATGTGTTTGATTTATATTTTTATTTTTATTTTTTTTTGAATTTTGTAAAGAAAAAATAAAAACAGTTAAAATAATAAAATTTTGTTTTCTATTTTTATCTCCTAGTTTTACTTCTTTTTCACAAAATCCAAAAATTAAAAAATAATAAAAATAAAAAATATAAATATAAACCAAACACTACCCTTAAATTTTTTGTATTTTTAATAAAATATTTACAATTTATAATCTTAATATATGTGCACAAAATAAATAAACCCATACATTAATAACGTTGTTAACTGAGATTAAAAATAATTCTTTGGTATTCCCTAAAGGTTTTCATGCCATACCTAGTTTTGAGACAAACAAAAGCCAAATATGAAAATTCCAATTGCATAATACTTGTTTCACTAAATGTTCTAATTAATGCCTCATATATCCAGCGGCGGCCGGACAACTTGGTAGCCATCTTCAACAAAAAAAATATTAGATCGATAAGAATTTATTATTTTTATTATTATTTAATTATTAATATAATTTTTTTAATCTAATAATCTAACAATATATTTTATCTCATATTTTAAAATATTGATAACTAACAAATAAACAAAAATAATAAATTTTAATAATTTTATAATATTTTTAATTTCTCA
>NC_029781.3:93593140-93597702 GCF_000817695.3 Arachis duranensis
TTTTTTGGGAAGAGGGGGCTGTCCATGTAAAAGTTATTTTTGTACATCCTATATGAAAATCAATAGTTAATATAATTAGAAGTTGATTAAGAATACACTCCTATCCTCGCAAGCACATCAGCTAATAACTTTTTCTTGATTCAAATTTGAACATTACAATAACATTGGAACTAATAACAGCAAAATATACTAACAATGCAAGTTTTATATATACCGTACCTAAGTATATATATTGTCGTAATAAAAATACTAATTAACAATTAAACAAAAAACTAGTTAGGAGATTAAACCAAGATAATTAAGGTGAAATTAGGCATAATCTATTTCCCTTTTCTCACCTGAACTACGGTAGCATTAGTAGATTTGGTCTTCTTAATTCTCCTCTTCCTCCCTTTTCTTCTTCTTTTCTTCTTCTTGTTCTACTGGTTTCTTCTTTGCTTTGCTGACTAAGCAATGGTTGTTCTCATCATCATCATTGAGATCATGTTGTTGTTGTTCCTCTTGAGCTTCTTGAAGTGGATAATAATGAGTTGGAGCAGATGAAGCATCAGAAGCCATGGAATCATCATCATCATCATCATCATCATCATGGTCATCATCCATGGGGGACCCTATGTACATGGTCCATCCAGATTCACTGCTGCTGTAACATTCTTCTTCTGATGCATCTCCCTTCATCTCATGCTGATGTGGATCCATCTCCGGATGATGATGATGATGAGATAATAACAAATCAAGAAAGAAACTATATATATGGGGGGTGATGATGAGAGAGGAACTACGAAACTATGAAGAAGGAAACTATGTATGTATATATAATAATTAATGTATCCTTTTATTTTCAATAGAGGAAAATTTAAAATACAAACAAAAATAAAAGGAGTTGTTTTGGGACACCTGAAAACCACTAATCTCTTCATCTCTCACTCTTTGCTTCCATTCATACCGACAAAAAATATATTATATATATAAACTATAAAGAAAATTCCATGTAAGTCAAACTTAATGTTATAATGTTTGGTAACTTATTTTAGAATAATATGTATGTTTTATAATGTTTGTCATTGAATTAGAAGTTTATATGTTGTATATATGATGTTTGTAAAATTTTATGTCAACGTATAATTAGTAGATATACTATTTTAATTATAAATCAAAGTTTACTGTAATATAACAAAAATTAATATATATTTAGAAATTAAATATAGTCTTATTATTGGTATTAAATGTTTACAAAACTTTGCACAAATAATCTTCATGTGAAAGACGATGATAATTCAATCATTAGATCTATAAAAATTAATTTTTGTAGAGAAATATGAGCGAATATAATTTTGCTTAAGTTAAAACTAATTTCATTTGATTTTAACTCGTAAGTTAAAACTAATATAAGTATTATTTTTCATATACAAGTCATTTTTTGATATAAATTTATATAAGTTTATACAAGTTATTTTTTTTTTGTTATTTTTTTTTTCGTTATCATTGTTATCAATACTATCTCCTCCTCCTCCTTTTTTTTTCATTAAAATTTTTTCTCTTTCTTTTTTCCTCCTTCTCCTCTATCATCAGTTATCTCGTTATTGAAAATAATAAATAATTCAAGTTCAGATTATTAATTGAACTAGAATAAAATTGATTATTATTTTGAATCTAATCAAGTGACTGATGTGTGGTTCGATTCTAATTAATATTTTCGTTAGTAATTTATGATTCTGTAGATAAATAATGTTTTTGTTTGTGAAAATTGTTGTTCATCGTTGATAATTTGAATTGAATGTCATGTAGAAGTTCTGTATTAGAAGAAACAGTTTTCTGCATTTGCAGCAAATTTGGTTGTAACACGAAAATATTTGAATGTAATACGAAGATATTTGAGTATATTGTTAAAAATTTTCGGTATATGTGTGCTGATAAGTTCTGCATAATTCAAAACTTTTTCTCTTTCTCCTCTTCATCTTTTGCTGTTTCTTCTTCTCTTTTTCATCATCATCACCATTTTTTTCTTCTTTTTTTTTATTCATCTTTTCTTTTTTATATTTTACCTTTTCAGGTTTCTTCTTGTTTTACTCTCTTAACAAGAATAAAAATAAAAAAAATCAAACAAAGAAGAAGAAAAAACATATAATGCTGCAATATTACTTAGAAGATGATGAACTTACATATCATTCAACTAAAAGAAAGAAAGAAATAAGGAAAAAAAGAAGAAAAAATACAATATTAGAAAAAATATTTTTCTATATTTGCAGCAAATTTGGGTGTAATACGAAAATATTTGGGCGTAATACGAAGATATTTGAGTTTATTGTTTAGTAATTTTCGGTGTATGTGTGTTGATAATTTCTACATAATTCAAAATTCTTCCTCTTCCTCCTCCTCATCTTCTACTATTTCTTCTTCACCATCTTCTTATTTCATGTTTTCATAATTTTTTTTGAGAGGAAAAAAATATATAATATTGTAAAATTAATAAAAAGAGTAGGAGGAAAAAAATGTAACAATAACAGTAATAAAAAACGACGATGAAAATAAAACACGCGAAAAAAAGAAACACAAAGAAGAAAGAGAAGAAGAAGGAAGAGGAAGAAAAATGCAGAATACAAAAAAAATAACATAATTTTTACGCACGTATTATTTAAGTAGATTTTATTATATTAGAGTTAACTTGTATGATTTGTATGTGAAAAAAATGTATATGTATAACAATACTCCTAATGTAATATTACCGTATCTCTAAAAGGTTTCATATCAATTCAAAATCGTTTATTATATAGTATAGAAAAGGTTTTAAGTACATCAGATTATCAATATATGGGTATTTGATAATATTTAAATGTTAATCTTAATTATATATATTATATATATTTTTTTAATTAAAATCAATGGTTAAAAATTATTGACACTATATCGATACATTTAAAAATTTTTCTAAAGTATAATCACTTAAAAATCAACAAAATTTATTTGTTCAAAAAATATATAAACAAGATATCCTTCAATTACATACTTAGCTTATTGATGTTTAATTTTGGCGAAATTTTGTATAAATGACATTTATCATATGTTATTATGACTCAGTGGTTTAATTAATAAAATATGCATCATATGATTTTATTTGAATTAATATCGGTATCATTTGATTTTAACTCTGTATCCACCAAGTATATGTATTGAAACTTTTTCTTCCTTTACTAGTGTTTTGAGAAGTGCTTCACCTAGTCTAATTTGGTTTGTTACAATATTTCTCAACTCGAAATTAATCTATCACGTATTAGATTTCTATTTAAATATGTATCATTGATTAATAAATTATTATATACATAATACGAAAAAATTTAAATTTTAATACTTACTTAAATTAATCACTTAACCAATACAAATTAATTTACCTAATCTAATTTAAAACTGACCTAATAAGTCAAACACTCAACTATATATGAGAATCAGTCCCTTAATATAATATACTCTTTTTATTTTAAAATAAATGTAATCTTTTTAACTTTTTAGTAATTTAAAAATTAATATATCTAGATATTTTTTATTTAGATATAATAAACTTTTTAAGAAACTCACAAAATAAAAGTGACACTTATTTTAAAATAAAGAGAGTAAATAATTACATTTTACAAGGTTTTGATCCTAAAATTTTGTTTGTGATACTTTTTAGTTGGACGAACCCACTATGGTTGTGTACACATACATTGTAACTCTTTTGTGTTAAATTTTAGAGTTTACATATATAATAGTTAATTAGGATCANTTAATTTGAGTAATTGTCATACTGTGGAATAATATTTTATTTGTATATCTGTTAAAAATAAACTATTGAATCAGAAGGTTATATATATACAATAGTATTTTCAGAAACTTTTACGTCAATAAAAAATATTTATTATATCTTCTATATATTTAGAAATTAATATAATATTTGTTTAAATTAATATCATTATCATTTGATATGATCTAACTGTCCGTCTATGTATATTTGCAAACATAATTAACATGAAGATGGGTGAAGCCAAATTGCGTGCAATTAATTGCATGGATGAGGCTCACCTCACTACACCACCTGGAAATCTAGATTGCATAACTCATTAATTAATTCTCTGACTTTATATACATATAGCTACCTAGCACACTACCACGCACCTACAACGAACACCAACCTGTCAATGAAAGTGAAACAAAAATCTTTTTTTTTTAATTATTTTTGGTTAGTATTTTTCAGCTTGACAGATGGATAATCAATTTAATTATTATAGATTTTAAATTTCATTTAAAGATTTATCGTCAGTTAATGAATTATTATATATATAAAATAAAATTTAAATTTTTTATATTTAATCTTTTATTAAGTGAAGAGTGTTATATTTTTTATTAATTAAATAAATTTAATTTTTTATTTATTATATTTTATATCAATGACATATATTTTAAATTTAAATTTTAATATTAAGAATTTAAATTTAAAATGTAAATGTAAATTTCAAAATGTAAAGAGTGCTGCATCTCTAAGTTTTTTAAAAACGGATTATTACTTTATGAGAGATTGAGAGTTAAAT